>NC_052518.1:92701611-92755863 GCF_014356525.2 Nilaparvata lugens | reverse complement strand
TGGCTGGTTACTAGCGCTGGACCACAAGGCTTCACAGAGCAAGAAGC
Organism: Nilaparvata lugens; assembly: GCF_014356525.2. NCBI lineage: Eukaryota > Metazoa > Arthropoda > Insecta > Hemiptera > Delphacidae > Nilaparvata > Nilaparvata lugens. Next base: position 92,755,816 of record NC_052518.1, on the reverse strand, counting down.
CGGTTTTGAGTGGGGGAATGCTGGATGGAGGGACAACATTTCATGGAAGGGGAAAGTCTGTCTAGTGCTGTTCACTTAAAACTGACAGCATTGCTTCAATTAAAATGGTTGCATTTGTTGACAAGAAATTCTGACAGTTTGAAAGTGTAGGCCTATCATATTAGCCGGCTGCCTCGCTTTCCACGCCTTAACCCTTTAGCCAGGGGGCGAACCCCCATGGACCCTTTACTAAATCAGTAGGCTCGCTTCGCTCGCCTGCATTTTTTCATTTGAGCTTTCTTCGATGTGTCCTTCAGTCAAAAAGTCAAATGAGACTTTCAGCCTAAATTCAATCACCAGTTTTTTTTTTTTAAATTATGTAGTGCAGGGTTGCAAAAGTCTTTATTTTTATCAGAATTAATGAATATTTTGTTATTTCTCAATAATTAGAGACTTGGTTAGGATTTTTTAAGAATTATATAATAGTACTATACAAGACTATATAGTATAATAGTAGTAACTATTGTATAATAGTTCTTTGAAATTTGAAACAGGAATGATACTGAAAACTAAACAAACGTCCACATCCAACCCTCCCAAGTATGAATTTGCTTGAGGAATGTAGAAGAATGCATTGCAAACTCAATGAAAAACTTGAGGAAAGAAAACCTCTCAAAAACGCCTAAGAACTTTTGGAAAACGCTGTAAAAGCGCTATATTGAGCGTATCCTTGGCATGATTTTAAAGTCCTCAATACGAAATTTCTAGACCCTAGCTGAACTTCTGTACCAAGTTTAAAACTTTTCTCTCAATTGGTTCTTGAAAAATGTGGGAAAACGCAGGAAAAACGGAAGGAAAACGCAGTAAAATCGCCCATCTTGGGCGAATCTTTGGCGAAATTCTAAAGTCCTCTCGAGACAAAATTTCTAGTCTTTTGCTGAACTTCTGTACCAAATCTGAGCATGATCTGTCAATTTGTTCTTGAAAATGCGTGGAAAACTCAGAAAAACGCTAAAAACCCGCGGAACTTGGGCGTTATTCCAAGACCCTCCCATTACATTGGACTTAACAATCTGTATTTATTTTGTGAGTCTTTTAAAAATGCATGGTCTCTTATGGGGAGCGTCTATTTCGCTCATATAGTTAAACCCAAATACCTTAAAGAGATATAGACCCACAATGCCTATGCCTTCCCAATAAGATAGGTCTTACTTGAAATTGAAGGCTGTCATTGGGGTATTTTAGCACGAGATATTATATCAACATATTTGTAATATTATAGATTACAAAGGCATTGGTATGTAATAATCTTATAGGTTCCCCCCTCAATGGCCGATTTCAACTCCAAGTACGACACTAGCGCTGCATGTGAGTCTATGCATCTTTAAGGTATTTGGTTAAACCTCATGATACAATGCACCTGCCAAACGAGCAGAAAAAATGGTGTGGTACACTCACACAACTTTCCTTGATCATATTAATTTGAAACTACGATCAGACTTTTGTATATGTGTATATATAATTGTTTTCAGAGTACTTTTTCCTTTGTGTAAATTGTGAAAATCGATTATTTTTTTTAGTCGTCATTTTTTTTAAAGTCGTCAAAACAGCTGTTCTACAGATGAAATATCTCGACTATGTGTTCTTTTTATGAAATGCTCTACCTACCTACCTCATTCACGAGAAGGAGGTTACAAAGTCCATTTCTCAAGGATGGGGTGGACTCCATTAGTTTCTCAGAAAGGAGACTCATGCCAGTTAATAGAGCTGATAAATAACTATATTCATGGTATGAATTTAAAGAAAATCGTTAGAGCCGTGTCCGAGAAAACCGTGAATAACATGGTTTTTTAGTGACTATCCGCCATTTTTCACAAGAATATTACAGAGCTCCTGCAATTTTCCCAAAAATGAAACTCATGTCAGTTGATAGGGCTTATAAATAGCTATACACACACACACACACACACACACACACACACACACACACACACACAAAAATCATGTTTTTGGACTCAGGGGACCTTGAAACGTATAGAAAACTTGAAATTAGGGTACCTTAATTTTTTCTGGAAAGCAATACTTTCCTTACCTATGGTAGTAGGGCAAGGAAAGTAAAAATCAGCATACTACACTTCATTCTTCTCGGCTCGTCAAGGTGGTCCAAAAACATTCATCATGAGTCAAATTCGGTCGATCTTCAAATTCGCGTAGCGGCCTGCCTATCACATCGCTCCTACTAGTCTTTGCATTCAAATTATATATTTCAGTCAGGAACGCTATATTCTGTATTTTCGGTCGCTGAACACGATTTTTCAACTTTCAAGCCTCAATAATTGATAATTCTCATCATATTCTACAAATTATTGTCAAAATTACAAACTTCATTTCATTCTGCAAGGAAACTAGGAAATTACTGTTTGAATTAAACGGCACTTTTGAGAAATATATTAAGATGGAATAATGATGACATATAAGTGTTTATTAGGGATGGGTATCGATACATCGATGTTTAAAAACATCGATGTTTCAGCATCAAAATCGATGTTTTTAACATCGATGTTTACTGTTCGATGTTTTTCACTTATCGATGGTTTTACCTAGACATCGGTCATCCGATGTTTTTCCCAACTAAAAAGTAAAAACAATTCTAATTTTTTAATTTGATACAAGTTTTTTCTATTTTTTTTTGAAGGAAGAGGATTATCTTGAGAGCAATAAGCAATAGTAACAGAATTACAATCATTAGCTCTATCATATTTAGTGTAGTATTCTGTTTAGTGTTTTTTGTGAATATAGTTCACTCTTGTGAAAGATCTCGCATAAGTTTTGATTTCCTGCAGATTGCTATTTTTATTTTTCAATCAGGCTCTCTGTATTTTATGTGAGACTGTTGGATACTCTTGAAGATTTACATTACTTCTGTGGCCCGTGTCAAGGTTAGATAGTTAGTTATTTAGAATTGAATAAGAGGTCGGATTCTTAGTTTCTTAGGAAGAAAGAGTTTTTTCTTGCTACAATTATTTCCTCAACATGTGTTTAACATTAATTAATCTAGCTCTGAAAAAGAGGTCCTCGTATTGTAAGGAGTGCAGATATCCATATTAAAAAACTTAATCCATTTTCATTTCCTAAAAAATCTATCAGGAAGTGAATGAATGCGATATATGAGTATCAATGATTGCTTAAATTAGCTTAGGGTGAAATTTCAAGACCGAATCCTCAAGGATATCCCGAGAGGTTTCAGACTAAGCCATGAAGATGACAAATCTTGTGAACTAGAGTTGATGTATCTTTCTAGTCACAACCTGACTTCAATTATTCGAAAGACTGTTACTTGAATACCACAAGTCCAAAATTGCTGTGATTCCAGTTAGTAACTGTTGAAATATTGGAACAATAGCTCCAGATAAAATTGTAGTCACTTTAGAAGCTCTTTTTGTGCTCTACAATCTGAGATCAGGTATAGCGATCTATCTCATATTCCAGGTACACCTGACAACAATGCTCCTTGTATTGTGAAAAACACCTAATTTTCAGCTTCAAGCATCATCACCAACTACATTGTCCTCACATTGATATTTCGCACAACGACATAAGTTCTTGAGATTATGTTCTATGAGAATCACCCGTAAGATACACTTCATTTCAGTATTTCCTAGTGGAGAGGCGCGCTTAAGGACACCTCAAGGATCAAAATTTCAAACACATAACTTTTGACACAATGCTCAGATTTCATCGTACTAATACACTTCATCCTTCTCGGTTCGTCACGGCGGTTCAAAATCATGCATAATAAGTCAAATTCGGTCGAAAAATGGAAAATTTATTGTTGAGTGTACTTAAGCCCATATTCCAAAACACAGAAAATGACCAATTTCTATATTCAAAGTTGCATGTCTTGTGAAATACTTCTGATAAAATTTTCAAATCTAGTGAGAATGTGAAAATTGTCCCTCTCTACCCACTCCAATCAAAAATAATACTTTCGATTCCAAAACAATTTGGAAGTTAAGATTTTAAAAATGGCGATTTCAGTTTTTAATTTTTTTTCGTAATTTTACTGTTGATCAAGAGTTTCTAAAACGAGTCTGATACATCATAGAAACTTACGGTTGATTACAAATTGTAGATAAATTCATCCTCTACGAGCTCAGTTGCCTAAAATCCATCTTGAATCACTTTTCGCTATCATGGAACTGCCAAAACCGTTAATATGAGAAAAATATCTACAATTTCCGGATTTTTTTCAACAATCAAATCTCACTCTACGAACATATTCTTTCATGAATTGTTTACAGCAGATGAAATAGAAAATTCTATTGTACATTTCAAGATCATGTAATAATTTTTATAATAAGGGGTTACCGAGATACATAGCTTTGAATATAGAAATTGGCCATTTCTCATGTATTGAATATGAAGTACCTACACTCCACAATAAATTTTCTATTTTTTGACTGAATTTGACTGTTGATGCATGATTTTGAACCGCCTTGGCGAGCCGAGAAGAATTAAGTGTAGTAAGATGAAATCTGAGCATGTAAAGCAAGTGTGAGCAAGTAAATTATAAGTGTTTGAAATTTTGATCCTTGAGGTGTCCTCTACTGAGGCGTGCCTCTACTAGGAAATACTGAAATTAAGTGCATCTAACGGGTGATTCTTACCCATGAACTTATGTCATTGTGCGAAATATCAATGTGAGGACAAAGTAGATGGTGATGATGGTTGAAGCTGAAAATGAGGTGTTTTCCACAATACAAGGAGCATTGTTGTCAGGTGTACCTGGAAATCTATATGACATAGAGCGCTCTACCTGATCTCAGATTGTATAGCACAAAAATACGCCTAGAGGGATTTTGAAATATACACCTAAATTGTAACAATCGGAAGATTAAAAACTAAAATTCATGAAAATTGATTTTTTCTTCAAATTTTACTCATTTTTGAAAAATTATAACAAAGTACTTGGAGTAATAATTATAACAAAGTAATTGGAGATAGAGAGTTCCGAGTGATCTCATTCTTTTCAGAATTATATAATCTGTGAGAGACTTGGCAGAAATAGCTGAAAACTGGAAAATGAGCCGAAAATACGAGGTTTTTGGGCTATCTTGTACCTAGCACAAGGAAATCTTGAATGAAGAAATTGGTTCTGGACTTCTCTTATGTACCCAAATAATATATTAAAAAATCAGAACTACAATATAAATTGCAAGCAAACCCCCTTTTTTTTGTCTATATTGACTGGACTAATAGTATCATCCATAAAAACGTAGGGCGATAAACGATGTTTAAAAACATCGATGTTCAAAAACATCGATGTTTACTGTTCGATGTTTTTCACTTATCGATGTTAGGATGAAAAAAACATCGATGTTTTGTCTTTCGATACCCATCCCTAGTGTTTATGTTTCTATTTCAAGTTATTTTATTGTGATAAGCTGCAGGCTAAATTATTAATTACACACTAGCCACGCTTACCTGATGTAGTGGTCAGTTAATTTCCAAAAAAATGTCTGTGCAATGAAATGGAATTTTTCCATTATCCATCCATCATCAAAATTATTTTTAGTATGAAAATGTTAAGCTATCGTGAATTTTTAGTTTGTCGTGAACTTTCGAGACATTATATCCAATATATAATAGATGTATAAAAAATTAAAATATTCATTCAAATTGTTTTCCAACTGTTATATTATAATGGTATTTCACTAACTTTTCTTTGATACATCCAGTATTCCTGTTCAGACCGTTTTGAAATGGTAACAAACTGACTGTATTCCAGCATGGAGTTATAATATACAAATGGATTATACCTTAAATAAGTCTGTGCACAGGTACAACGAAAGTTAAGTCTGAAGCTGTCAGATGTTACTGGAAGAGTTGATGGATTGAAATTGTAATTCTATATGGGCCGGCAACACAGGTTTCTCCATTTTCTCAAGATGATTTATATATTCTTTCTCAATCAATTAAATTCTTTCATGCAATTTCTCCTAACCTATTTTCTCTAGTATATGGGATGGTATGCGTTAAAATTCAATTTTTAAAATAATGAACCTTTTTCCATCAAAAACTGGAATAGTGTCCATAGTGACTTAATTGAAATAGCCTCTAGGCTAGACTTGTTCGGTGATTGCATGTCACATTAATAAATCTCTGTCACAGCTTTAGAAATTAATTCTCGATGGTTTGGATGGCATATTATTGTAGTGATTCTTTTACTCTGCTACTTCTAGTATGTTCACTACTGATATGATAAACCATATGTTTTCGTTGTCATTGATTCATTCATAAATATCAAATGTTGTTGATCCGTTACTAGTAGAAAGTCATGTTCAATTTTATTTGATTAAAGCTCTACAAATGAAGAGTTTACTTATTTCAATTTAATCAAATAAAAATGCCGACAAAGAAAAAGACAAAAACGATTGAAAACCGTAACTACGAAGAAGATAAGATGGAATCACATATTGACAAGTTTCTCAAGCCAAAGGAATTATCTATCGACCCAGATTCGCCTACGGCAGAGAGAGAGAGTGGAAACATTGGAAAAAGACGTTCGAAAATTTCTTAGAAGGAACGACAACCAAAGATAAAATGAAAATATTGGTAAACTTCTTATCACCTGCTTTATACGAAATTGTGGAAAGCTATACTTCATATGAAGAAACTATATCTATGTTGGAAGATATGTTCGTTAAACCGAAGAACGAAATTTATGCACGATACTGCCTTGCTAATGCAAAACAACAAATAGGTGAGTCCATTGATCACTACTATTCTGAACTAAAAAGATTAAGCTTATCATGTAACTTCACTAGAGTGTCAGCCGAAGAAAACAAAAACGAACATATTAGAGATGCTCTTGTTTCAGGGTTATGTTCTATTGAAATTAAAGAGAAACTTTTTCAACAAGGAGATTTGAGTCTACAAGAAACCGTTTCCCAAGCACTTGTTCTTGAATCCGCAAAAACATATGCCGACTCCTTTAAAAGTACTTGTTATACAAACTCTGTTGAAGAAAATAAAAACATAAGCTTGAGTGAATCTTTCTCAGATGTTAATGCTGTAACCCAAAATCGACAGGCAATTGTAGAGAAATCCGTTCAATGCCAACGTTGCGGATATAAAAAACACTCAAATTCTCAAGAATGTCCTGCAATAGGAAAGACTTGTCATAAATGTTCCCGAATTGGACACTTTTCCCATGTGTGTAAAAGTAAAACGCTCAAAGAAAAACTAACTACGTCAACTATTACTGCAGCTGGTATAGCCAGTAATCTTTCTAAAGCCACAATTATTGTTTCGGTGAATGGAATAAATACACCAGCTCTTATTGATACCGGAAGTGTTGCCAGTTTTATTGATGAAAAATTTGCAAAAACAAATAAATTTAAAACTGCATCAGATTCTTGTTTTATAAGATTTGCATCTGTTCAACATAACACCGCTACAAAAGCATGTGTTTATAGCAATATTGTGTACAAAGGAAATGAATACAACAATATTAAACTCTTGGTATTAAAAGAATGCTGTTGCAATGTGATACTTGGTAACGATTTTTTGATGAATCACTCTACAATAAGTTTAGCATTCAATGGTAATAAACAGCCTCTTGTAATAGATAATAATTCTACAACCACACCACCCTTGAAAGATTGCCTCTTGGTGGAGGCCATGATAAAACCATGTTCCCTTTTCAATGACTTGACTCCCGATTGCCACCCAATAACTACCCGATCCAGAAGACACCCACAAGATGACTATGAATTCATGAAGAATGAGGTCAATCGCCTCCTTACAGAAGGAATAATTGAGGAAAGCCAGTCCAGTTGGCGTGCCCAGCCTTTCATTGTAACCAATGGAGTAGCTGCCTTCCAACGTACAATAAACGGACTTATAGAAAGAGAGAATTTGAACGACTGCTTTGCCTATTTGGATGATGTTGTCATTTGCGGTTCAGATCAAGAAGAACATGACAGAAATCTTAAGAAATTTCAACAAGTAATTGAATTGTATGGCTTGACTATAAATGAAGAAAAATGTAAATTTTCAAAAAAATCATTGAAGTTCCTTGGGTATGAGATAAAACATGGAGAAATTAAACCTGACCCAGAACGCCTTGCACCACTCATGAACTTTCCACCCCCAAGAAATGCTAAAGAAATGAAACGACTCATGGGATTACTGGCTCATTACTCCCGATGGATTAAAAACTTTTCTCAAAAGATTCACCCCCTTGTCCACTTACAGAAATTCCCTCTATCTCAAGATCAGATGGAAACTTTGGAATTGTTGAAAAATGAAATTGCTTCCGCGGTACTGCTCTTTGTTGATGAAAATGTACCATTCATAATTGAGACAGATGCATCAGATTTTGCAATTGGTGCAACATTAACACAAAATTCTCGACCAGTAGCCTTTTTCTCACGAACTTTGTCCCAAAGTGAAACCAGGCATTCAGCTGTTGAGAAAGAAGCTTTGTTCGAATTTTGACCATATATACATGAAAAACAATGTCCGCCTGCATCACTCCATCTTTATTGAGAATTTTCATAACTCTTCTCATCACAAAGTTTCCATAATTTTGCAGCGTATTGAAAGTTTTGAGAAGTGGAGTAGGAGTTGAATTCAGAAGAGTCATGTCATCATTATGTGAATTTGTCAAAGATATTCAGGGATTTGGAAAAATCCACAACTTGTCTCACAATTTCTTGTCTCAAGTGAGATAAAGTTTTTTTTTAATATCCATCAGATGTTGACAAAGATTGCGGTTATTGTAGAAATGCATGCTGCACTTAAACTTTAATACTGAATTATCTTTAAACAACTAGTAAAAATACAGAGATCATATATTTTTGTTCTAAACAGCACTCTGTTTCTTTTTATAGGTGAGAATACACTTTTACACTCTGCCACAACTATGTTCAGATAAAAATCTTTGGAGAGCGAATAACTATTTCTTATGAGGATTGAAAAGTGTTACTGCTTATATACTAGTTCATATCCTTGAAAAATGCTCAAGCAGCTTTTTCTAAAGAGTACCTCCAAAATTTCCCATAATGGGCGTAGTTTCCACCATGGACAGAGGGATACATCTCCCAAATATTTGGGAAAATTGTTTTATTCCCCCAAGATTCAAGTTCGAGCACAGCCAATTCGTGTCATGGCAAGAGTATGCACTACAAGTTATTGCTAATAAAAATTCCAGATCAAATGCTAAATTCTCGAAAATTGAATAATTACAAAAGACTTGCCGCTACGATCTCACGCTACAGGTGTGCCCTTATCTAGGCGCGGATTTAGGTGGTGGGGGGGATCGAAGCGACTACTTTTCCAAGTTGTGTTTCAAGAGAATGTTGAAGGTTTTTTTAAAGATTGAGCTATTCATGTATAAATGTAGCTTATATTTACTTCAAAATATTTTCTCGTAATGATGTATGACACCTATAAATGTACAATGAATCATTTCATTTTTCCTTGTTACAATTCCAAATTATTATCACACTAGTTATTTTCCAATCTACGATCAGTGCTTATTCAAAACAGTAAATAACAAAATCAGTAACAGAATCACAAAGTAGGTTGTTTACATTTTAGAATTATTAAAGATTTATTACGTGCATGTTTCAGGGTATAATCACATTGGATGCATGTATGTGCAAGTGTACGCGTGATCATGCATGACCAAGCGCGCTGAAGAGAAACAAAATCTGGAAAAAGTAATAGGAACACTCACACTGAACGCGTGCATTTGCTGGTTGATTTCAGTGTGGAGCATCAACAGATAAGAGTTCAAAACATGAGTTAAGAGTATTAAACGTGTGTTTAAATAATTAAATTTAACACGTTATTTTAAACCTAATTATTCAATGTGATTTAAGAGTTCAAAACTTGTTTCAATGACACTTCCCAAATCTTTTTTCTAGGCTCCTGCATGATTTGACGTGCACTTGCACATACTTGCATTGAATGTGATCAAAGCCTTATGCTGCCAAGCATAATTTTATTGATGCTACTTAACTATTTAGGATGATATGTGAGTAAAAATTTATCACATAGATACAGAGTACAGTACTCACTATTGGTAACCAATTCAATTTTACAAATAATTATCATCATATCCTTCAGAAAATACATGGAACAACAACATCTCGATTTTTCACGTTACAAAATTATATGTCCTGATAAGTTAGTCAGTTATAGCATAGAGGAAAAATAGCGTAAGCTATTACGCTATTAAACGTTACGCTGTTATGCTATTAAATATTACGCTATTATAGCGTAAACTAATACGCTATTATTTCTGTATGGTTAAAGTTATGGCATGAGTGAAGCTGGATTCATTACCTTATTCCATAATAGATAATCCTAACAAAACTAATCCCTGCCACACATCAGTATCACTGTAAGTACTCGGTGCAGTGAGAATAATATTCTCATGAGCTCTTATGGGACTATTCATACTCGCTTGACCTGAATGTGTGAATAGTCCAATCAGAACTTATGGGAATAATATTTTCACAGTGCCGGTCACTGACTCTGATACTTTGTGGGAGGGAATCCAGCGTCACCTCTATAGTGAGGTCCACGTTATAATAGCAGTGGAGAAAGATAGAACGATGTTGCCGATTCTCTTTCTTACTACTGTCTTCTTCATAGGATTCCTGATGCCAGTATATGTGATGTAATATTAACTGTTTATTCTTGTTTAGAAATAATCTATCATGTTTCATTCATAAACAGAATATATTATTTTTCAATGATTGAGTAATGAATTATCAAAATAATTGAGATGAAATATTTTGTTAATTGATTATATTTCTAGACTCTAGTCATTATAATAACGACTATAAATAGTGAAATACATAGAAAAAAGTGTATTATAATATGGTCCTCTTGATCCTAAGTCCCCCAGAGCTTCATAGAGAACTTACAAAGAGAGCTGTACGCTTTGGGGTGAGTAGAGTGAGTGGGGGATCAATTCACTGCTCATGCCTTTATAAATTGATTGACCTTTGGGCGTGGCTTTCGAGGTTTTCGTGACCCTATAGGACAGCCCTATAGCCCTATTACCCAACACCCTACAATCTACAGCCCCATATTATAGTCTATTATTATTGTCAGCCATGTCGGACTGTGTTGAATGGAAAACTGAAGGGTTACAAAAGGGTTCTAAAAATTGCTGTAGGGTTTGGGAATTGTAATGGGCGAACACTTGACAACAAAACGTAAAGCTGTTTTTTATATTTTTTTTATTCTAAATTTCTAAATAATTCAATGTTTTCAAGTTTTCAATGCTATCAAAGTTCAAGTTTTGAAAACCTTACAGTTTACAGTTTGGTGCAATATTTTTATTATTTTCGGTTTTCAATCTAATTATTTTCTAAATTTTGGTTTGTATATTTCTGGACTCGGAATTTGATTCAAAGTGAAGCATCATAACCTACCTTTTAGACATTGGCTTACTACTATCAAAATTCGGAAAGGGAGCAGTTTGGGCTAGGCCTGTTGGTCCTTTTCTAATCATGTATTTGATTTGTGCATCGATTAATGTTAATGAATAAATGAATAATGGAATTATTCAATTAGCATTGGTGTAGCTATACTTGTCTGCCATTCGTCAAAGCAGGCAGTACCATTTTTTCTACCTCTGCAACATTTCCAGATCGTGTTCCAGCAATGTGGAAACATAATTGATAAATGAAATATTTAATCTCAATCTTGGCAATCTATTATTAGATAATTGAAAGATGTATTTTCTTGACGAATGAATGAAAGTTAGTATTAAATCAGATACCGGTACCAGCTATCTCCTATGGAAGGCAGTGACACGGCCGAGAATCGGCAACACCTCCTATATTTCTCCACTGCCATTATAACGTGGACCACACTATAGGGAAATTATATGGGGAAAACCATTCCAAAAATTGCAGTTCACATTCATGTTGTCATTGATCAAGTGAACAATGATATTACTTTGCTTGTTCAATAGGCTTCTGCTCACATGTTCACACTTGACCCTTCAAAAACTCGAAAAATTGTCATAGGTCACAAAGTTTCTGAAATTTTTAAGGAAGGAGACCCCTGTGGTGTTCTTAGATTCTCATACTGTATGTAAAACGAACACAGCAGCAAACGCTGCAGACAGACACGTCTTCAGAGGTCTGCAGACATACGGCGAAAAGGGGTGGGGGATTTTCCAGGTGTTCGAATGATGCAATCCACGCAGACGACCATCTGTTTCCATAGCATATGTGCTCACGTCAGTATGCAGGTTTTTGAATTTATTCTCCATCTGCCTGCATGACTCTGACTGTTGTAATGTGCGTTCGCCTTGACGAACAAGTATTACGTCATCTCAGCATAGACAATGTGAATATATTCCATTCTTCTGTAATAAATGTAAAGGATACAACTACAATAATAACAGTCTAAACCAGTGGACGCCAAACAGTCGATTGTGAGCTACTGCTAGCTCGTGGGGTAGATTTTGGTAGATCACAGAAATGCTCGTGCAAAAGAATGTCGTCCAGTTTGAATATAAACACTTTCCCAGTCTGAAGAAAATCAATGACGAGAAAAATCTTCCACAGCACCACAGCAATAACCAAGAATACGTTACAATACTTTCAGACTTGAGACAACAGTTTGATCAACGATTTCAAGATTTTAAAAGCATATCGAATATGGTACAATTCATCAACTCTCTTTTGTAGGGATCTATGCAGAACATTTTGCAGCTTGTGTTGTACAACATTTTGGTGGAGATCAGGCTTCAGTTGTAATGGAATTTGTAGATTTTCAAAATGATCTGTCTCTCAGATCACTTTCTAAAACTGGAAATATTTGGCCTCAAGTCCCCAAAGAAAAATATCCAAATATTATTCAAATTGCACTGAGGTTGAAAGCTATGTTCAGTTCTACTTACTTGTGTCACCTGGTCTTAAGGGACATAAATATGTGATAATATATTTATCTCATATTGATCAGGATTTTAGAGTTATAAATTAAAATTCATTTGAACAGTCATCTGTCATTGACAGAAAGATTGTTTATTTGTTGTTGCATGATATTTACTGTAGCTTCTCTCTGTTTTTAATAACAAACGTGTGCTTGTGCGATAGATAGAAAAATATCTCTTCTCTTATACTTATAAAAGGCTAAGCCCCGACAGACTGAAATCACACCACAGCCCAAACTATTGAGCCTAAAAACTTGAAATTTTGCACGATTGTTTATGGTAGCCTCAAAACATCCACTAAGAAAGGATTTTCAGAAATTTGCCCCCCTGAGGGAGCTGGGGCCCCCCCAAAATTTTGTACTTTTTAACCGCTCATTGCACAGCAAAGTCATGAGGAACTTTTTTGTTCAGCTACGAAAAAAAATTAGATCTATGCAGAAAAATTTTGATCAGGAGCACAGGGGGGTCCAGGAGAAGGCATTTTTCGAAAATTTTGATGTAAAATCACACTACAGCTCAAACTAATTGTCCTACAGACTTGAAACTTTGCACAAATATTCTTCAAACATGCTAGACGCGCACTAGGAACGGATTTTGATATATTTTGCCTCTAAGGGTTCCAAAGGATGAAAAAGGATCATATTTAGTAAGGTTATGAACATGGTAAGGTGAATGCCATATATGGAACTGAGATAATTGACACATGATATTCTAACATATGTTATAATCATTGGATAGCTTAAAATAATTTCATCAATCAGCTGATCAAATTTAATTTTCCATGGATCGAAAGCACTAGCCACGTGTTTGTTCCATTGTTGTATGAAACTCATACCACAGAATATACAGAATGGAAACTTGTAATCAATCGCCTATCTAACCAATGCTTTTTACATGACGCCAATACTAAACACGTCACGTGAACTTGGGAAGTTCCATTCCTGGTCTTCTGATTGGCTCGTAGCAGTGAACGAGATCAATTGATCCGGATCATTAAAGTGATCCGAACCTACCATCAATACTATTACAATGCGGCGCTTCCTAACAAGATGGCGGATTTTAGCGTCAGGGTACTAGCCAAGTTTCCATACTGTATGTATACTGTGCTCATACATTCCGATTGGAACAGAGCACAGAGATTTTCTTTGGTTAGGAGTTTGTTGATAATTCTTTTTTTCAAATTCTATTGCAAACAAAAATCACATTGAAAAATTTCTTAATAGACAACAAGATTACAAAAACAAGATGTCAAACATAAACCTATATTCATTTGTAGCATGGCCAGAAAAAGACAAACTTTGAGTACTAGCCGTGAGTTCATTCAATATAACTAAATATTTTTGTGTTAATATTTTGTGAACAAGAAGTACGAGTTGATGAGAGATGTGAGTAATATCTTTTATTTGATCTAAATGGTTATTCATATTGTAGTAGTCGGGGTCACTTCAATCAAAGTTTTTTATTTTGTAGCTAATAAATGTCATACGTATTGATTGTCCATAATGTAAGTGATTAAACTAATCAAAATTAATGGCTTACTGGTCCTTCACAGAAATTATAGTATTCCTGGTGATTGAGCCTGTCTTTTTACAACTTTTTTGAGCCTGTCTTATTTACAACTAGCTTACCTGGTGAACTTCGTACCACCAAAAGTCAATGTATACTTCACTTTATTTGGTGAATCATGAAATTTATCTGACAATCAATATTTTCATTCACATCTAAATACGGACTTCCTATGTGCTTAGTCATGCAGCATTTATTATTCCCAAAACATATGCTTCTCAATCAATTGGTAGTAATATCTAACAGTAAAGTGTTGAATTAAAAAAAAATAGGATAAATTAGTGTTTCAAAGATGAGTTCAATGTTTTCATAGTTGTTGATTAGATGGTCCAGGAAATATGCGATGTACGATGAATCATCACCAGGAATTACATATTCTTTCCATCTTCCATTTTAGGATTTTCAGGATGAAAATAAGCTAAGCTAAATTCAAAAAAATGTGAATTATTCTGACATTCTTCAGTAATAATAAATGCAATATGAACAACTCTCTTCCATGAGGAGAATAATTTTTTCCAACATTTTCCGGTTACTCAATGATAGGGCGAGTGATAATTATTTGTATAGGTCTTCTAAGGAACCATTATCTACAGCTGGCCCAATCAACTATACTTCAACTCCAAAGGTGCGTACAGATATATGCGCCGCGAACATGAGTAATTCACTTTTAATCAGCTGATGCCAAGCTTATTATATCTGTATCTTACTGTTCCTGTAAAAATACAGATATAAAAAGCTTGGCATCAGCTGATTAAAAGTGAATTGATCATGTTCGCGGCGCGTATATCTGTACGCACCTATAACTAGCGTTGTAATATCAGTAGCCTACACAATTTATCATAGGGTGACGTGTTTATTACAGCTGGTAACTTTAGATGCTAAATCATATTATCTCAATATGATCTTGAATCATGATCATCTTTTCGTTCTCCGGTAGCCTCTAGGCCAACAATTTTGAAAACATAGGTCTGTAAAATAGATTA
The DNA here is from genome assembly GCF_014356525.2 of Nilaparvata lugens. Taxonomy (NCBI): domain Eukaryota; kingdom Metazoa; phylum Arthropoda; class Insecta; order Hemiptera; family Delphacidae; genus Nilaparvata; species Nilaparvata lugens. The sequence goes on along the minus strand of NC_052518.1, from coordinate 92,740,318 downwards.
ATAAATAATCATTATTAGCCACCCTATTAAAATTTCTGGTCAGAAACCATCCCCAATATTCACACAACATATTCCCAAAGTTTCATGCCGTTATGTCAAGTATTTTTCAAGTCATAGGGAACAAACACACAAACAGACATTCATTTTTTTATTTAAATAGAAGATTTCTTTCGGCTCAAACAAAAGCCTCTAATGAAGGTAGAATGATAAGGTTGACAACTTTCAGTTCTGTTGTTTTAACATTTTTTTTTTAATCACTTTCAAAAAGTTCAAGTAGTACCTACTATTGTGTTTGAGACACTTCTGGCGCTATCATAGTTTCACAACTATTCTGTTTCACACTCCTATCTCTTGCAATCGTTAACCATATCTATAATAAAATAAAGAGTTGGCTTATACACGTATGGGATAGGAAAATTATGTTTGACACATCATAAAATTATGTCTGAACTACTGGACTAATTAACTTGAAATTTTGCTTATAGGCTAGATTCTTAATTAACCAAGGATGGTTATAGGCCTATTTTAAGTTCTTTAAAATTTCATTAAGTCAAGTTTTCAGATTATCAAGTTTGAAAATAGATCCATGCGAAGCACGGGTTCCTGCTAGTTATCATATATTCGAGGTGACTTTCGTGTTTGGCATTGACTGATAGTTTATTTATACCCAATATTATGTTTTTGGGGCAGAGGTCGTTTCGATAGGACTGACAGACCGGCTGTTCTGGTGAGGAGGAGAGATATTGCTTTGTTTTATAATACAGTATCTCCTGTCACAGTTTGTCTGTATCTCCTGTCACAATTTTACTTTGTGACAAGGAACAGACCGATTGATGAACATTTGGATAACTGCATCAGAATGGCGGCTACAATGTACACTCCAAACATCAAGAAAATACTTCATGACCAAAAAGTGTACGTTTCACTGCTCTCATTGAAATGTACATATCAACTTCTATTATACTTTTTGCTATGAGATAAGTAGATTTCAACACAAGAAATGTATCTTTATAGGCAGTAAAAGATACTTTCTTCAGTCTAATATTCCTCGATAGCTCACTAGAAATTTATAAATGCTATTCTAGCTCACAGGATCATGAGTTTGGCGACCATTGGAGACCGTCCAGACGTAGTACAATTTTGTGTGTGCGAATGGAAATGGGTTTAAGCTCTAATTTGACTAAGCCCCGTTAAACATCCAAGAGCTATACTTTGGACCTTGCTGACACTCTGAATAGTCAGTTCAAAAAAAATTAAAACGTGATTTTATTATTTTGAACTGAAACAGTTTATTCAATTTATATGAACTTAGTTGAACAAAGATGATGGAATGGAACATTATTTAGGAATCGCTTGAAAAAAGCTCACCTATCTTATTTTTCAAAATCCCCAAATTTGATTATTTCCGACTTGGCATTCTGTGAAATCTAGGATCGCTGCACCATAGCATTATTATGCTCTTTCTTCTATGGCTGTACCCCATAAGTGCGATGGTGCTATCTATGGTTTGACAGAGACTATGATTTGAGTGCACTTTAAACATTTCTTTAATTGCATTTTTCAGACACAAATCTAGTTAGGGTTCATTTGAGCCGTATAATCAGAAAAAATGTATTACCATATTATTCAAGTTTTTTATAACTTAGCCTACATGAAAATGAAATAAATGAATATGAAAACTTGTATGAATTGAAAAGTAGGCTACGCAATATTGGTTGAGTATGAATCGTTCAAGAAGACAAAAACTCCTCGTTGCCCAGCTGACTTTTTAAACAGTGCTGCATTACGAAAAAGGAAAAACATAGGGTAACAAAGAACTATCAATACGTCAAATTTACGTAGTGATACCTTTATCGTCATACTTAAAAACTATAGCTTTCTAGGGTTAATCAGAATCGAGTTTATGTTCGTAATTCAACTGCTATACGTTAGATCATAGACTAAGTAAACAGATCTGTGTTTAAATGTATGATGTTGCTTCAAGTAAGTTATAGTAATAAAAGAACAAGTTTTGAAAAACTATTATTCAGCCTATAATAGTTCATTTCATAATGATTGATATGTAGTGTTCAGATTAAAAGTCGTTATAATTGTTTATCACAACAAGCTTGTTTCTCCTTCCCATGAAAATGTTGAGAGAGTACAGAGTACGCCAAGAATTTGAAATATACTAGTATGAAATGACTGGTTGAACGGGTGGTGTGAGAAGGATAGAGTGAGTGTGAGTGAAGTTGAAAAGAAATAAAGGAGTCATTGTTGAAAGTCAACATTATCCTGCATTATGCCTCAAGTCTGGAAAATATGACTAGATTCTAAAGATGGTGATTGAACATTCCAAAAAATATCAACCAAGTCATTTCCTGTGGATTCACACGTGTCATGTCCATGTAGTGCATTGGCCTATAGGTCCATTCCATCAGTAGCCCTACAGACGCCAACGTTCTAATCAACAAAGTTACTTTGCAAAGCAGGAAAATAATCTTTCTCACGGTTGCGTTTCTCTCAGGTGGTCACACACTCATACACAACAAAAAATGTCGCAATAACGACGATAAGCAGACATGTTGCAACTTGTTTTGTTGTCAGTCTGACGCTCAGTCTTATCTCTTTCGCAATTAGAATCTTTGATAGGGGAGAGATTTCAAAACATCATCAGAACCCACAAAACGAGAAAGAGCTATGATAGCGAAATTCTGATAACAGATTCGGATTCAGCGTTCAAGAATACTGCCTACGGTCAGGATTTCAAGAAGGTGCAAAAAATATATATTTGGAAAAAAAAGTTTCTGAAAACATAAGAAAGCTGAGGAAAGTAGACCTATTACAGTATAGTTTTGCCGGTCGCCTTGGTCTAGTCTCTCTAGTCTAGTGTACTAGGTCCACGTTATAAAGGCAATATTTTATTTACATTGGTGTTACTTGACTAAGCAAATAGCACTATCCTCTTCTAGCTTCGCAACCGCTGCCAGATAGCTTTTTAAGAATGTGAAAATATAATTATTCAACAAATTTTTAATCTCAATTATGAGAATTTAGTAAAACATCTTGAAGAGATATGTATTGTCTTGGCCAATAAATTATAATTGATTATTTTCAACAAGAATGGACAGGTAATGTTAGATCAGATAGATATTCCGGTATCAGCTATCTTGTATATAAGGCAGTGACAAGTGACAAGGAAGAGAATCAGCAAAGCTGTTCTCCTGTCTTTCTCCACTTCCATTATAACCCACCGCCTGGCTCGTGGGTTCGAATCCTGCCGATGGCATGGTCGTTTGACCATATCTAATAAATTCACCAACGTACTTTTCATTACCAGCGTTATAAGTTATTAAAAATTATGAAAATTATTGTCAAATACTAAATTTCAAGAACTCTTGACCGATTTTTTTTATATTTAATCATAAAGGAAAGATATTATAATATATTACTATATCTTTATCCTAATGTCATAATAGAATATGCTATTATTTTTCTTTATGACTCTATATGACCGGAGAATAATTTCCGGTAGACTAGTGCACAACATGACTCATAACTAGTATTCACAAACCAATTGACAAATTCTTTACGCCGACCACTATTGTACTGAATTCCTGTTTCGACGCTAGTGGTGACATCTTCAGTGCGTCATACACATACACACATACACACCCAAGATGTCACTAGGTATCAAATCATTTTCATATTTTTCTCATTATAATAATGTTCGTGATATTCGCCTATTTTGTATTTTCATCATATGAAAGTACAAGTTTAAAAATGCTTATTGAGCTTAAAATAAAAAATAGTTCATTTTATAATGTTATATTTGTAATTCAGTTGAAATAAAAAGTCTTTAAGCTACTTATCACATAATAGTGTTTGAAAAATTAGAGAAGAATTTGAAAAATTCTGAAATTTGAAAAAAATATGATTGATTGGGAGAAGTGTGGAGGAGAGATGGGGAAGTTGAGAAGAAATACATTCAATTAAGATTGTTCCTCTTGACCAGTGATAGGCCTAAGTACTCTGAGCGATAATCAATGATTGATCATACATCGCAGTCACCAGTCAGAATATAGTTATTCTTCAAGCTGACTATCAGTGTCTTTCGTAAGTTTTCAAATTTATATTCATAGTCGTTCCAATCAATCAAACTCTTTATTCAATACATACATTGATTATGTACATTAATGCGTCATTGAAAATAAAAAAAAATATATAATAGAATCATCGTCTAGCATTATAAAATTCATCATAATTTATAACAAACTATTTCTATCAGGTACTACTTAAGTTTATTTTTAAATCTGTTAGTATCCCTTTCATATCTAATATTACTTTGGTAGATAACCGATAACTTTTATTCCCATATAAGACGGACTTTGTTGAATTTTTTCTTTTTTGTGTTCCTTAATTATAAGAATGTATCCCTGTTTCTGGTGTTGTAATTATGTACGTACCGATGTCTTGGGAATAATGATTCATTATTTTTTACATATAGCACTGCCCGGTATAATTATATAGAGGCTGTACACTGTCATAAAGTCTAGATCTTAAAAAAGTATTCTGCATGACTGTTCACTATTCGAATGAAAAAATCTCCTTATTGCTACTTTTTGAAGGTGTAGTAATTTGTTCAGATAAAGGTTCAAAGGATCATAGCTTGATATAATTGTACAGTTTGATATTTGATAAGTCAGATGATTTTGAATTGGTTTTGTAATATGATTTTTTGTTTATTTAGAATCAACTGGCTCTCAAACCAAGTTTTCGTTTTGGTGAATTCGGTCCTTAGACTAGGTAAGTGGCAATTTCTGTGTGCTGTTTTGGACTGTTGTTTAATGTCTAAGTAGAAGTTTAGAGTAGCAATCTTAGTGAACTATGTTTTTATCTGTGTAATTAAATAAGATGTGAGATTTGAAATTGGTATGTTCCTTCAGTGGTCTGAACGTGTCCCCTTCCAACGAATCTAGCGCAATCGTATAGCTTTTCAGCCATGACGATCAATCATTATTGCATTATTGCATGAACAAATTCTAGAATCTAATCAACATCAACACATAAAGCACTCAAATGCTGTTTTTGGTAAAAATTGCTACAATTTTCCAGGGGGGTCCCCTGGACGACCACCCCTATCAACCCCCCCCCCTAAGGTCATGGTCCTGGATCCGCGCCTGTCTTGTAGGAAAAAGGCTTCACAGTGTACAACCGTTAGTCGCTTTCTTTTGGGACTTGTTCATTTCTCCTGATAGAATACTTGAGGCTTTGCTGTTTTATAGCCACACTTCATATATGTATAACTTATAGATTGTTCAGATTGATTTCTTAGGATATTGTACATTATTCATGTTTTGTTTGATCGGATTCCCCAAGTTATAGATTTAGCCAAGATATATCTGATTACGAATTGACGTTGGATATTCTGCGATGTCTGTATACGCAGTAACACAGTAACTAAAGGCAAAATCATGCAGGGGCAGACAGACTGAGAAAAAAACGTCTGCTTCCAGATGTGTGCAGACGTGGAGACAGACAGACTGACACTTGTGCTTGCAACATTCGAACACCTGCGGAAGGTTTTTTCTCCGTCTTTCTGCACACGTGTCCTAATGCTGTTAGCGTTCGCTTTATGAGTTGATAATATTCAACTTCTATACTACCTTCAATACTACTAGTCAACCAAGACAAAAATCAAATACCTTTAAATATAACTCCTATAAAATGATACACAAATATGATACTGGGATGTGGTACACCCCAACATATTTTTATTATAATCCATAATTATAAGGGAAAGAATTGGTTTATACACGTACGGGATAGGAAATTCACGAATGACGCATCATCACGTCTGAACTGATTACTTGAAATTTTGCATAATTCACCGAGGATGGTTATAGGCCTATTTTTAATTCTCTAAGATTCCAGTAGTTCAAGTTTTCAGTTTTTCAAGTTTTCAATTTGTCATGCTTCCAGTTTGTTTTACTTTGCTTGTGGCTTATTTTAAATTCTCCAAGATTCCAGTAGGTCAAGTTTTCAGTTTGTCAAGTTTTCAGTTTGTCGAGTTTTCAATTCGTCATGCTTCCAGTTTGTTATACTTTGCTTCTGAGTGAGTGATTGTAGATAAAGTAGTGTCTTCAACGATTTTATCTTCTATTTTCTTATCATTACTCTATATCTATACTACATAATTACAAAGAAAGGAATAGGCTTATGAGTGAGGGATACGAAATACACATGTTTGACGCATCACGTCTGAACTACTAAATTGATTAACTTGAAACTTTGCATAAAGATTCTTGATTTAACAAGCATGGTTAACACGTTAAGTGAAATAGTACAAGGTGTATCCTTAGTTTTTCTCTCCCAATCAGTGCTACTTTGTAAAAATTATGAATAAATAAATAAAGTACCACACGGGTCTCCTAAGATCAGTACGGACTTCCAGCCTGTGCTATTGCTGGTTTTTAGCTTTTAGGTTGTTTCCGAATGCCCCCTACACACTTCCAGACACGACCTCAGACCAAGACCGTTTGGCAAACGGCAAACCGTTTGGGACGGCTCTACACACTCCAAGACCACACCTCAGACCAGACAAGCATAAAGTAGAATACCTTATGAATATTACTATTTGAGTTCACTATTCAATTCTAGCTATTGGCTAGAACATTTATATGAAATCTATACTTATAAAATTCTTATCATTGACTTACTCACTGATCACGATTTCTGAAAAACTACTGGATGGATTGCAAGAAAGCTTGGAGTATAGCTTTCTCATAGGTCCTAGGTGCCCACTAAGAAATCTTTTGGCAATATTTCAACTCTAAAAGGTTGATTCAGACATGTGGGACTGTGCTGCGTTGCGTTTGCGATGGGACTACGGCCAGTCGATTCTAGATGGATTCGCCAAAACGGTCTCTCCATTTGAAATGCATGGCTACAGCCTAGAGTCATTCACACATGGGGGACTGTGCTGATACCGTACTGCGTAGGTGCTGCGACTGTGTCATTTGAGAGCTCTTTCAGAGAGCTCTTCAAGGCTACGGTCTCATGCCCAGTGGGTCGCCGAAGCAGCTTCGGCTGTTTCCGTACAGCCTCGGGCATGCTTGGAAATCATCACCAACAATCACATATGGATAGGCTTCCACTGAATTTGGTAATTGTCTAGGACCTGAAATATTTAGTCGATCTTCATCCAAAAGTTTACCGAGAATTGATTTTGATAGAATTCCACCATCACTAGATTTTCCATTACCACCAACATCAATTATCACGAATTTATAGTTTGCGTCAACCAAACTATAAATTACGCTAATATAACGCTAATTATACAACCGAAAATGTCTTTTTATAGTTGCAGTAGAGTGACCCACTATTTTTTGGAGCTTGAATTTCAATAAGCCTCCCATCAATAATTGCACTTATACAATTGAGGAACTGCCATATTGAACCAAACTTTTCAGCTATTTTTCCCCGCATTTCCTCTGTTGATTCTGGCATTTCTTTATCAACCATACACTTTCATATAGTTTCCAATGTTGGAAAAATAATAGAGTTCACTGTCGAAGGAGCCAATCAGCTGAAGCTGATAGACAGTTGTGAATTGCCTGAACCCAGGTATTTTAATTTTAATATCAATGCCAACCTTCCTTCTGGAGAAACTGGCCGCCTCCTGTTTTGTTAAATCATTCTCAAGTATTTTCAAAAGGTTCTCGAACTTCGGTAAACTCATACGAAAATACTTGGAAAATTTCACTGGGTCGCTTTTAAGACGCGAAAATATTGTGTGGAATTCTCCGTCTTCATCTCTTGCTTTCCACAACTGGTGCATCCAATATTTTGTCCTCTTTGTTTCTTCTTCTTCTTGTAATACAATAAACGCATCAACCGCTATAATGACATCCTCTTCGTCGGAATCCATCTCTGTGACTGAAATAATGAAGTGATTGCAGTGGAATGACGTAATACAGAGCAAAACAGCAACAGCACGGCCGCAGCACAGTCCCCTGTGTGTGAATGATAGCGACCCAACACGACCGCAGTCCCATCGCAAACGTAACGCAGCACAGGATGGTTTTTAAGGGTTTGAAGTTCATCTTTTAGCATGTATATTTTTATTTTTCCAATCTCTTTAATATAATTATTCAAATGTCCATAAGTTAGACTACTATATCTTAGTAGAACTATAATCTTTTCGTAACAGTCGTTACGGTTGAATTTGGCAACTAAATTGATTAACAGTCTAATTCTGTCAGGTTGGCCTAAGTTGAGGATGGTTTCTAAACAAGATATGAGCTCTGCCACTCCATTTGGTAGAAGCTAAAGAACTTAGAATACATTTATTGAGGAAAAACTTGATTATGCACTGCTGCTTCAATCGGAGCCATTCTTGAGGGCTCAAAATTTTATGACGGAAGTTGCTTTTATCAATTGATCCGATTCTATCAATACTACTTGTGTTTGTATATTCGACAGATCTCGGAAAACGCTTTAACAATTTCGATGAAATTTGGATTATTCAGTATGATAATTATATGGAGGATCTTTTTAAAACTTCAGAAGTGTCCGTTGCAGAATCTCTGTGTAAAGAATGAGGAAATTCGGTCAAAATTTACTTGGGAAAACAAAAGGGTTGTTTATTGAAACGACCAAATAGCTTTTGTTGCTTTCCCAAATGTAGAAATATCTTTTCTACTATCTTCTATCTTTATCTTTTATCTTTTCTCATATCTTTTATAGAAGTAAGGCGCTATTCCCCTGAATCAATTATCCCCAAAAATGAATTGTTTCACCAAAGAAAATAGAAGGTAGCTTTCGATAAAAAATAATGGAGAATATGCATGACTTGTTGATTTTCACTTCAAACTGTCAGTATCACCTATCAATAGCATCAATGATCCACATTCAAACATTGCTGACACATTGATGTGAAATGTACTATAATTTATTCACATTAGATCAGATGAAGAACATTTTATTAATGATCACACCTGTTTCAATATTATTTATGGCATTTTTGCATTTCATCCCAGATGTTATATTATGTGAATATAATATAATATAATTATGTTAGGTTGAGATTAATTAATATAATTAAGATTTATCACAGATCGGGCAAAGTAATTTTTATTTGTTTTGTGTTTATCAGCTCTTTCTATAGTTCAATAAATATATTTCATTCAACTCGATAATTAGTATAATAATTATACTAATTATTATTACTGGTAATGTTGTACTGTGAATGGTTTGTTGATTGAATAATTACTACTATTACTATTATTACTATGATAGTTTCTCATAAGCTAGCTGCTGAGTAGTGTCTGTATTTGATCAAGACTATTGAAATGGCATAATTGAGTAGATAATAGCCCTTCAGAGCCCATTCAAGGAATGCTTATTGCCAAGTGGTTTACATACTACGACTATTATAAAACTTCTAGCCTACATTTATTTATTTCATATGAAATAATACAGTTGGTTACTGTAATTATTCAATAGGATGTTCATTAACTCTTCGTTTATATAATTTCTGACATGTTATTGCCAAGTGGCATTTACCATTCCATCACGAAATTTATCTGTATTAATTCTTATCCATTCCCGTTACAACTATTTTCCTATATTTTGTTTATAGTCAAAGTTATAAAAATCGTGTTTTTAAACTATTATCTAATAATAATTTCAAAGAATGGTACTATAATGCTATTTTTTAAATAAAAATAAGTAGCCCTGAATACATACATTAAAAATACTCAATTACTTGTTTCTTGTCTGCGGAAACTAATTATTGTTCCTATTATGAAGAAGTATTTATAAAAAATATTTTCATTTCTGTACTTGATATTATGGCTTATAATGGCTCATAATAGAGGTGAGACCAGTAAAATGAAATATTCTTCTAAATATTATAGTCTCCAGTGCTTCAGAAACACTCGAGACGCGGGCTGTGAAGGATTTAAGTAGATACATTCATACTGTAGAGGGTTGAAGAGGGTTCATTCTTGAAGAGGGTTTTATTATCGAGATGGTATACAAGAATCGGGAGCACAAATGGGACAGTCAGCTACAGGAACTAGGAGACCTGTATAGCACGTGTTAAATGCCTATTTTTATGTTTGTTAATTGAATAATTGAAATTTTTATAATTGAAACTTATTTGTTCAATTTGTGATGAAAATTTTACGGAAGATGAATGCCCAATCAAATCGTTTTCCTAATGTAAATAATTATAATTTTTAATACTTTCAATATCAGCAAGGAACTATAACACTAAATTCAATCTAATTTTGTTTTGAACAGATGCTAGCGGAGCACGGGTTACCTGCTAGTTTCTAATATTTTCGAAACTCTTTCTGTGATAATATAAGTTTAGTATTGAATATGATAGTAAATAATACGGTATTATAATTTCAGGGTTTCCCTAAAATACCCAAAAAAAGCTGATATTTTTTGTTTTGATTTAATTCGAACACTCATGTATTATTCATACAGTGACTGATGATTTAGGTAGAGAAATCAATCTAAAATGATTCTGCATATTAACACATTTCATGATTTCAAATATGGATTTTTTCATTTATTTTATAAGTTTATTCTTGGAGAAATTCAGTCAAAATCAAATCTAAATGAACTCGTAAATTTGTCAGTAATTTTTGAGTAGTTTTATCAGGTTTGACCATGCTCGGTCAAGACATTTGAACATACTCAAATTGCCTACGATTTACAAACATATCACTGAACAGTGATTTCTATGGAGATAGTTTAAATTTAAAATTCCAGTGAACTCATATAACACGTACCCAATTTGACCATTAGTCCAGTCACTATATACATTGGTGCATGCAATTCATATTGAAGTTCTGATTTTTTAATATATTATTTAGAAATATTTATGTAGAATTTAGTCATATTTTGTGTATAGGAATATGTATGGGCTTAAGTAGGCCTACACTCAACAATAGATTTTCCATTTTTCGTCCGAATTTGACTTATGATGCATGATTTTGGACCGCCTCGACGAGCCGAGAAGAATGAAGTGTAGTACGATAAAATCTGATCATTGGGTCAAAAGTTATAAGTGTTTGAAATTTTGATCCTTCGGGTGTCCTAGCGCGCCTCTTCACTAGGAAATACTGAAATGAAGTGCATCTAACGGGTGATTCTCATAGAACATAATCTCTTGAACTTATGTCATTGTGCGAAATATCAATGTGAGTTGTGATGATGGTTGAAGCTGAAAATTAGGTGTTTTTCACAATACAAGGAGTATTGTTGTCAGGTGTACCTGGAAATGTATATGAGATAGAGCGCTCTACCTGATCTCAGATTGTAGAGCACAAAAATACGCCCAGAGGGATTTTGAATTATACATCTAAATGGTAACAATCGGAAGATATTGTTGATCAAAAACTAAAATTCATCAAAATTGATTTTTTCTTCAAATTTCACTCATTTTTGGAAAATTATAACTCAGTACTCATCGGAGATAGAGAGTTTCTAATGATATTATTTCATTTAGAATTTTATAATCTGAAAAAAAAGTGAGAACAATTTTTTCTGTCCGATTACGAGATTTGGCAGAAATAGCTGAAAACTGGAAAATGAGCCGAAAATACGAGGTTTTTGGGCCAGCCTGTATCTAGTACAAGGAAATTTTGCAGGAAGAAATTGGTTCTGGTCTACTTTTATGTACCCAAATAAGTTAATATATTAAAAAATCAGAACTACAATATAAATTGCAAGCACACCCCCTTTTTTATGTCTAAGTTATATTGACTGGAGTACATCTGTGCCTTGGTCTTGGTCGAACTTAGTGAAACCGGGTTTATGAGACCGGTAACCATCAAAAACCTACAAAAACAAACTTAGAGAAAATAGCTTTCTATGAATAGAATCAGATAACCAAAAATTAATGATTGGAAATAGAACATTTATATTAGAAATGCCATCACGTAAGTTACGTCAAATAACACTTGGGAGTACCATACCCCAGAGTAGTAGACAGTTTTTTTGCTGACTGAGCACATTTACAAATGATACTGCAAATAATGCATCAGCATTCCGCAAGTCCCCATTCTATAGTTCATATTGCATGCATATCCTTAAACAACGCTCCAGCAGCTTCTTCTATAGAGTACCCCCCACAATATTTCACAGTTATGATGAACGGGCGTAGTTTCTACCGTGGACAGGAGGGAGGGGCACATCACCCTAATATTTGAAAACAAAATGTTTTATCCCCCCTCCCCGAAAGTTGTAAGTTTGAGCACTTGAGTAAAAACCATAAAAATTTGAAAAATTAATCAAACTGAAACTAAGCCTATAAAGTTGGTTGAAATAGTGCTTTATTGGAGCCAAAATTTAAGCATTCTAGCTTATCCAATAATGAGTAGGTCTTTTACAAAATCACTATCATTTAAAACAATTGAATACCCAATAGAATTCTACTCCATTCCATTCTACTTTTTTATTTAATGAAATTCCCATCGGCTTATGAAATTTTCAAGGGAAAATCGAAATAATAAATGGCCGACTGATCAGCAAAAGAATTCAATGATCCCCCCCGGAATTTTTTTTGTGGATACACCACTAAACGCTTCGTCGCAGTTACACAGCGAAATTATCTTCAATTTCTGTGGTAGACGCAGGCAGTGTTTTCCCAAAGTCCAAGAGATATTATTACCAAGAGGGTAAACAATTTTCTCCTTATACACCTCAAGAGATGTGTCGTTCGGTCATGACCCGTTCAAATTGAACGGAGCGGTAGGGCAAGCGAGTGATCCGGATTACTCTTATTCAAAAGATCGTTCATTTCAGACCCGTTCATCTCACGTTTTTCGTGTTTTTACCAATCAACAGGGGTAAACTTTTTTGCTTGTTTATATTTATTTATTTATTACAATTTAGTTGCGTAAAACCACACATTTTTGAGCAAGGCTCAAGTGGCATGCAACATGTCAAGTTCAGGATCGGGATCCTGAGAATGCGTTGCAGAACTCCTCTATTGTATAGGGACATGCCTCTACCAATGTCCTGGTTATCTTAGATAGAAACACTTTATAACCACCACACAACCTAATATTCTCTGGAATACAATTATAAAACTCCAATCCTGACTAATACGGCCCTTTTCCAATTAGAGAGAGTCTATGAATTGGGAGCTGGAACAAACATGCATTTCCACATCAAGTTCTGTATGCATGATTAATTCGGTAAACATTGGAAATTTCTGAATTTTTGAACACAAAAGAAACCACTTCCAAGAAATAGACAGCTGTAACAGAAAGAAGCTGGAGACACTCCCTCAAGAACCCGAAGTGCTTATTTCTGCATTTTGAAGCATGTGTTCAAATAGTTCCTTCCTGACCCCCAAAATAGAATACTAAATCTAATCAATGATAGGAAATATCCATGATAGACCCTTAGAGCTGTCGTAATATTCGAATTTGCCTTTACAGTTCTCAGAGCGAAGAGAGAAATACAGTCTTTTTGGAGCTTTTCCACATGGCTATCCCACTTCAAGTTCCCCTGCAATTCCACCCCCAAAAATTTAGTTTTTTCAGAAGCAGGATAGTCCCATCCCATTCAGGTACGGCCCTAGGGACTTTTCCGCCCTGGGCGAAATCGGCAAACTCCGCCCCCCCCCACCTGAGGTATCCCGTCCAACAATTGTTTACTTAAAAATTTGCCCGAAGGTTATCAGCTGTTCAAGTTGAAAATTACATTTAAACAAATATAAATATTGAGGAATAAGTACAGCCAACGAATTCTCAAATAAAGGTATCGAGGGAAAATTTTGGAACAAAATTTTCAACTCCACAGCTCTTCTAAGGATAGTAAGAGGACTAACATATCAAAAGTCCTCACCCCTTTCCCATGTGCTAAAGGTGATTTGAAAGTACCATTTTTTCATTTTTCGCATATATCTCGGAAACTATGCATCCTATAAACATTTGTACTCTACAAAATTGAAGCTCACAACATTACCAACAAGTTTTGTTCTCTACATTTTTTCCATATCTCTTGAAGTTTCTGAGATATCCTCTCTTAAAGGTGTGACATTTTTTGAAAAAACACTTCTGCCTCCAATTTTTTCATCTTTCCGGCCTTATAATTTTTGAACGATTGATGAAAAAAAAATCCGTTTTGATTATGAGCTGATGAAGCATCAAAATGAAGAAAATTCAATTATCTTCAATTTTATGTATATTTCCACTATTTTACGCATTTCCCTACAACTGTTGCAGCAGTTTTAGTGTTGAGAGTGAAATTTTCTGTTCAGCAACAATAGATCAGTTGACAATGAAATTTGGAGGGAATGCTTGGAACTCAATTTTAGACTTTGCAGCTTTGTTGACACTAGTTTGGAGATGAAAATATCAATAATCCCAACCCCTACATCATGTGCTGAAGGGATGAGGTTGGTTTGAAAGTTGCATTTTCCACTTATTACTTACATGCTTATATTTCGGAAACAAAGAGTTCTATTGACATAATCAACGACATAAAAATACAGCTTAATTAATCTCCTACAAGTTTTGTTCGGTAGAGGTTTTCAATAAATCTGATACTTTTCGAGATATTCATTATGTTCTAAAGTGATGCATTTTCGAAAACTCAGCTTTTCTTCCATTTTCCGCTTTTTCAAGTCTTATAACTTTTCAACAATTGAAGAAAAAAGAATGTGCTAATTACGAGATTATAGAGCATTAAATTATCTTTTATTTAATGTATAATTCGACTATTTCACGCATTCCCATATGACTGTTGCAGCAGTTTTAGGTTTGAGAGTCAAATCTCAAGATTTGCAACAAGTGACTTTTTTTGAATATCACACTATTCTGTCATCATAAATTGGCAGTGTGCTTCAGTATGAACATTCATATTGAGTACCTATTGGAACGTCTGCGGAACTGAACACAGGGGGTGTTTCTCAACTTCCTACCAAACAAGACACTCAAAACTAAGACTGAAAGATGAAAAACTTGGAGGCAGAATTGTTTTTTCAAAAAATGTCTCACCTTCAAGAGCGGATATCTCAGAAACTATAAGAGATATGAAAAAAATGTAGGAGACAAGACTTGTTGGTAATTTTGTTTGCTTTAATTTTGTACGGAGTACAAATGTTCATAAGATGCATAGTTTCCGAGATATATGTGAAAAATGAAAAAAAAAATGGTACTTTCAAACCACCCCAACCCCTTTAGCACATGGGATAGGGGTGAGGACTTTTGATATGTTAATCCTTTTAGTACCCTTGAAAGAGTTGTGGAGTTGAAAATTGTATTCCAAACTTTTCACTCTATAATCTTTCGTTGACTGGACTAGAACAGTAATACAAAATATCTTATTAAACTATTTTTATGTTCGGAACAGATACGGTACACAATAAGAAAACATAATTAAGACGGTATCTCTGAATCAAGAGACTGTGAGAGAGTATCAGGCCTATTTAACATGCTAAGTAATAAAAACTACATTTGCTACAACACGAGTTTGTTCAACACACCTGTTTCATAAGTAGAACTCGTCTGACCTTTGCATAGAAAAATTCATTTTCCAGTTCTTCAAGATCTAGGTAGGGACTGAGCTATTTTATGTTCTCTAGACCACTCAGACATTCCTGGGACATTGTTGATCTTAGATATATGTCTTTATTAGCATGAGTTTGGAAAAGCTTCTTAAAAAATTTTACTTTGCACATTGAATATTATGAATTTATTATTTATTTGCATTTAAAAATTTGCCGCCCCCAAAAATCTGCCGCCCTGAGCGGCCGCCCGGTCCGCCCACTCCTGGGGCCGGGCCTGAATTCCCATTACCGGTGGATCATTATCATTCCCTCTTGCAGAAAACTTCATAACATTGGTTTTACTCATATTTAACTTTAATGAATTATCTTTGAACCACCTGTTTATCTGTTGTACAGCAATCTTAGCTTTCTTCATGACTTCCTGATTATTGTTACTTTTAAACAAGATTGTTGTGTCATCAGCATATAATATCAATTTACCATCCACATTGTTGGGCAAGTCATTGATAAAGATATTAAACAAAGGAGGCCCAAGTATGGATCCCTGAGGCACTCCTCGCCCATTTTGCTGCCATGTAGAAAATACCTGACTTCCCTCACAATAATTCTTTACAGCTTGATATCTCCTCTCAAGGTAGGATCTAAAAAATGTCTCTGTACAGCCACTAAATCCATAAAACCTCAACTTATCTAAAAGGAGACCGTGGTCAACCATCTCGAACGCCCTGGACAAGTCACAGAAGACTTCCACAGCCCCCTGCAACCCATCCAGAGCACTCAACAAATTATAGGAAAGCTGACAGTCAATTGAAGGGGTCGCGGCAGTGAACGAGACCGATTGACCCAAATCAGTGAAGTGATCCGAACTTCCCATCTCTCAAGTGTGCAGCTGAGTAGTTGAAAGGAGTTGAAAGCATGCTGCGCGAAATTGGAGAAAAGAAGGGATGATTAGTGAAGGAGAGAGAATCGGGCCTCTCTATCTTCGAGAGAGAGCCATCTAAAAAGCAGCCATCATTCTCTCGTAGGAGCTACAGCGTCTTTCGACTTGGAGGGATATGATGTCGTAACCCTCGTATTCATGAGTGGGGATACAGCCACCGCATTGTTGCCACATTGACCGTGTGATGTCTCTCTCATGTGTGCTCACTCTCTCTCTCTCTCAGCTGCGTTGCGGAAAGGTTTGTGGAGAGTTGAAGCTTGCAGGATTGAAACTAGGCATGCGCGATTCACGTTAAGTCAGTGGAACAGATAGGACTACAGGGCTGAGATTATATGCGTAACCACAGCCGTCCATAGTAGATATCATCACCAGTTTATCTGATATAATATTTTTCATTCTTGTTAACAATAATCAATTATATTTTATTTGTTGAGAAAAATATTTTTTAATTATTTATTAATGAATTTTCATTATTGAGATTCAATATTCTGGTAATTAATATTATATTCAACTATTATTTATGCTTGCTGCAATATAATTCATGGATGATCATAATTATAATCATAATATGATTGATAAATTATCGCATCCATTTTATATATTTATCTTTCACCTCAATTCCTCAATCAATTATCAATTGAACTTTATTAGTCAGTTTGAAATGAGAAAGATACTACATATACACTTAATTTGATTTAAATATACTGAGTATTTTATCGGAGTTTTTATCTAATACTATCAGCAATTTTATCACAGTAATTTTACTTCAAATTACATTGAATTATAACTTTGAACTCAGTTATGAATCTATTTTCCCTTGTACCCCCTTCCTTCCTTTGCAGGTCCGAAGCATGAAACATTCTTCAATTTCAAGTTTATAACGTACTTTTCGGAATAAAATAATCCAACATGATTCGCTGGTGTTCTTACATGCAAAGATGTATTGAAACCTAACCGTAACATAGAATCTCCATAATCTCACTCCTCCATCAAAAGTTCTACTCGAACCCTTTTCTTATTAAAATATTTGTGTTTCTATAATAATTCTGAAAAATCATTGCCTCACAAACATTAGATTAAAAAGATATCCTATCTTAACGGAAGTGCCCATTTTATCATCTCCTGTGACCTGTGATTGGATCATATTATGGAATGTAGTTTGAAAACTTCTTCCTAAGGTCCTCATTCATTAAAACAGTCCCCTTCACTCATTTGAGCTTAGTTATAGGTTCTAAGATACACAGGTTAAGGATGATGTCATGAGGAAATCGGAGAGGTGTGGTTATCATTGTTATTAATTATACATAATTATTTTATTCTCATAAATATTTTCAAAGACAATTTTCATATTTAAACTTAAATTAAGCTCAAATTTTACATAAAGTTTACATCAAGTTTTAGAGATTCAAGTTTCAGTTTTATATCTATCTATTTAATTTATATTTCTCTACATTATTCATTGTTTCATAATTTCGTTCTAAATTCATTTGTTACAGGTTCCTCTTTCCATGCCGATAGGCTGTATAAATGTCCACAAAGGTAAGTTACTGTTTAGATTATGTGAACTAGACACTAACATTAACTGAAGTTTGGAAAAAACTGAAGAGCACATCGACAATCATCTCGCTTGCAAATTATTGTATTTTAATATTTTGAAGTACCCTTATTCTGTTTTCTTTGTAATCATATTATATATGAGTAAAGCCAGGTACACTTATCTAGGAGGATGGATATATAGATGAATAAATAGATTAAATAGCATCTACTGCCCACCTAATCAGGGGTATCTGGGACTTGTCAAAAAATCTAAACAAAATAGACACAGCCCACAGTAACAAAAACAAGACACAGAAAAAAGCATTATTCATAGAAAAACTAAGTATATCTAAACTTTACTAGTCCAGTAATACTAAACAAGGACTCTAAACTTATTTTGAAAATGTCGCTTATTGAAATACTGAATATTTGAGAAGTGAATGGTTGTAAAAATGTTGCTATTTTTCTCCCATTAATCTCTGAATTGTACGATTGGAATTGTCATGGCTTAATTACTAGAAGTGTTGAACATAATTATCACAAATTCACAAGGTTTTCTCAATTTTCTTTGAATAAAATATATTTAGTACCAGAAGTTTGTGAGTTTTCCAGTCGCCTTGCCCCAAGCAGTTGAGGCAAGGTACTTTTTTAAGAGGAAAATTTGATTGATTTTGATTTTGATTTGAAACTTCTTTATTGTCAATACAATTTCACAAAAGAAAAATATATAAATATCCTTCAAAACAATAAAGCCCAAAGGTAAAAACCTGTTTGGGAAACATAATTTTTAAATATATACACACAACTCTCGAGAATAACATATTTAACCGAAATCTAAAAATCGAACAGTTCTGCTGTAGTCTGCGTCTCCTGGAAGAGACTGAGCCTCATCTCAGTTGGATGAGATTAACTGAGATTTCCCCTACCTAAATTGAAGAGGGCCTCTTCCAGGGTCGTATAGTCAGGAATGACTTCCTGCCTATAGTACATTAAAAAAAAACATCCGACTTGGACGAATATGCGGGCTTGGCATATTGTGGGGAGGGGGGCACCAACGGAGGGGGCTTGCTCGACTGTATGCAGCAACAAGCAATTAAAGAGTAAACGTCACCGCCCAAATCCATTGGCTCCATACAAAATGTCCGAAGTCTCTGATAACAGTAATAACAGAGTCACAGCTCCTATAGTACGCTCAGTGCCGGTTAAATTTTAACCGTGATTAATTCTCGTGGATTAATCACGGTTAAAATTTAGCCAGCTTTTGTGCAACCGGGCCCCAGTAATATAGATATAATATTGATAACATGATCACTGGATAATGATCACTGTAATTTACAATTTAATAGTTCAGATGAGGATTGTATTAATAGTTGATTAATACAGCACATTAGTTAATAAGCTTTATTATCATAAATATCTCCCCAGTTATGCGCACCATTCCAGTAATTTTGTAATTTGTAATTGGTGGGCATAACTGGGAAGATATTTATGATAATTTATGATAATAAAGCTTATTAACTAATGTGCTGTATTAATCAACTATTAATACTATCCTCATCTATCAACTATTAAATTGTAAATTACAGATTAACTATTGTGTGATTGAGGTAGGCCTATAATACAGTTATGACCCGTTTGGCCACAGCATGAGGGAGGAGGATATGGAAACTCTATCCCCCGGGCCTGGGTCTCTAGGGGGCCCGGATCGAGACCAGAGATTTTTTTGCTAAAAATGTTATGTGTAAAGGATCATAGAAGAGGATTGAACAATAGAATAATTGATACTGACACAAGTGCTAATCATCGTCTTGTGCAGTCTATATTTCGTCCATAACTATTGAATAATTAATAATGAATTTATTGCCAAATACAAGAAATATTTCTACAAATAAAATAATCATTAAATTACAATATGTTTTAGCGTGACTGGAAAAAGAAGCCTTGAGCTCCAGCCACGAGAAACAGCATTAATCATATTATATTGAACAGCATCATCATATATCATCATATATTTCAAACAAACACTATACCTGGAATGGAATAGTGATCAACTATTCCTATCTTGATTTTCAGATGAAAGAAGAAAACCGAAAATTCATAAAATTCCATTTTATGAATTGACTGAAGTGACTGAAGTCTTTCAATGCTATGTAACTTGAAACTTCATTTTAATAACGTCAAAATCTAAGAAAATTATAAATGAAATTTACTACGCTGGGCTAGAGTATTAGAATATTATTCTGGGCTAGAATTATTTAATTATTTATATATTCTGAGTGGAAGAAGAAACAGCCACGCAACCTGGAGTTGGTCATTGTTTCAATCTTTTATCTATCACAATTAACAGGCAATTGACATCCAGAGACATTAGCACGGCTCATAGACTACCAACAAAAAACAAGACGAGTGTTAAACCAATTGTTGTAAAATTCCTACGTAGACAGGATATAGAAATCTGGATGGCGGATTTCAAGAAGGCTTCTTTCACGGATGGTTCTTATAATGGTAGCCTATTCCTACAAAATCCATCGATGATGTGTTTCCAGAGGGCAAGGTTTTCGCTCATCAGCACCTACCTCCTCATATTCTGGAGCGTCTCAAGCTGGTTAGGGGTGTCGCCGTCCAAAAGGGCTACAAGTACGTGTGGGCAAGGGACGGAAGGATATATGTCCGTAAGGAGGCTGCTCAACCAGCTATTTTGATACGCGGCATGGAGGATTTGAAATCTATATGAACTGCCTTCCATGATAAATTGTAGTTTTTATATTGTTTTTTTCCAATGACTCTGACTTGTAAGAACTTGAAGATTAATATTATTGATTGTATTTATCATAAATCGGTAGTGGTCGATAATTATTATTTGAAATATGAGGTATTTGGCTCTTGTAGTTTGTATTATTTACTTGAATTCTATTTTACTTTTATTTTTTTATCAAGCAATGTTGTATTATGTGTGCAATAATTGCTTCATTTCCATGAAAATTGTACGATCTTTTTTGTCATTTGTACGGGTATACTTACATTGATTGAACATTATTATCTTTTAGTGAATACTGATCCTTCTCAAATTTATTCTATTTATTAATTCTGTATGAAAATTATTGTAATTGATGGCCACGTCTATGACTGTAGCTGAATTACTCAGTGATATTGATGAGGTAAACGCATATTTTTCTGAATTAACTGGCCTATTTATATACCATCAAAACAAACGTAGTTGTCATTCCAACTTTGATGCATTTTTGTTGTATCTTGAGAGTTTAAACAAAAAACCAGATATAATTATGCTAAGCGAGGCTTGGTTGAATGATGTAAATGATATTAAGCTTTATCAGATTGATGAGTATGAAGGTTTTTCATCATTTGTTCCTGATTCTAGGGCTAGTGGTATTGTATGCTATGTTCATAAATCTATAACCGCTGTAGTTCAGAGGTGCATAATTGAGAACTGCGACTCTTTATTACTGAATTGTGTTTATAAAAATTTCAGTTTCACAATTCTTGGTATTCATAGATTGCACTCTGGTGATCGCCAATCTTTTATTTTCAATTTCGACACCACTCTTAATGGAATAAAAGCAAAAAATCTTGTTTGTATTGGTGATTTTAATATTGATGTTGCCTTAGATAATGATATTACGGATTAATACTTGGAATGCTTAAACTGTCATGGTCTTGAGCAGCTAATAGACATCAACACTAGGGTTAATGATTTATCTTCTACCTGTATTGATCACCTCTCCTTTCGTTCTGATCAGCTTACAATCAATAAGGTGTCTGTCATTGAAAACTTCATCACAGATCACCGTGCCATAACTGGTGTATTGCCGGTTGCTGGTGGAAAAACGGTACAGGCCTCAGAGGTTGTTAAAATTGACTATAATTTGCTTACTGAATTAATGAGACAGCAACATTGGCATGGTGTCAATAAATTTTATGAGCTGGTTGGTAACATGTTACAAAGAGCTACAAAATGCATAAAATATAAGAACAATATTAAGTTGTTGAAACCCTGGATGAGTCCTGGTTTAGTAAATAGTATTGCGGTTAGGGATAAACTGTATAAAAAATATAAGAGAGATCCAAACAATATTACATTGAAAAACAGATTTATAAATATGAAAAACAATATAAAACGATGGGTGAAGGATGCAAAGGTTAATTACTACTCGAATAAATTAAATCTATATAACAATAATCCTAGAAAAAAGTGGGAAATTCTTCACTCAGTATTACCTGGAGAGAGTAAGATTAATCAGGAATTTCGTTTGAGAGAGGATGACACTATTATAACTGATAGCAAAACTATAGCAGGTAATTTTAACGAATATTTTGTCCAAATACCTGAAATAATACTCTCACAGACCTGTCCTCAAATGTCACCTGACTTGGTCAGGCAATACTCCAATGAGTTCAGGGGTGAAAGGTGTTTCAAAAGTATTTTCATTGATCCCATCAATGAGAGAGAACTGTGTAAAATTGTAAATAAACTGTCATTAAATAAAAGCTCAGGGACTGATATAATTACAGCCAGAATATTAAAAGAGAATCTTCCATATCTTTCCAATGTGTTAGTGCATCTGTTCAACATTTCCATTACATCAGGTCAATTCCCTGATAGATTGAAAATTGCTAGTGTTATCCCAATATTCAAAAAAGGTGACCGGCTTTCCAAAAAAAACTATCGACCAATCTCTCTTCTCCCCACCTTATCTAAAATTTTTGAAAAGCTTATCAAGAAAAAGGTGATGCATTTCTTGAATTCCAATAATTTCTTTTCAAATCAGTTGTTTGGATATAGGGAGGGCCTAAATACAGAGTTTGCCTTGCAGCATTTTCTAAAAACTATCTATTCAGGCCTGAATAGAGGACATGGTTGCAGGGCAGCAGGTCTCTTTATTGATGTCAGCAAGGCTTTTGACACTGTAAACCATAGCCTATTGTTCCATAAGTTGTGGAGGGCGGGCATCAGGGGAATAGCTCGGGAGTGGATGAGAACATTCGTGCAGGGGAGGAAACAGACGGTTCAGATAAAGAATGATACAAGTGATCTGTTATATATCCATCACGGAGTACCGCAAGGCTCAGTACTTGGACCCATTTTATTTCTCATCTACGTCAATGACTTGTTCAAGGGTGAATTTAGAGGTCAGTTAACTGCTTTTGCTGATGACTCTGCGTTGGCCTACACAAACACTCAGGATCAGCTTAAGGAGGATATTCAGCATGACCTTAATAAATTGACACTATGGTTCACCTGCAATAAGCTATCCATGAATGTCCAGAAGACCAACTACATCCTGTTTAGTCTCACTGGTACTCAGAGTTTTGCTGTTCCTCTTCGCCTTCACGCCAGCAACTGCAGCCATGATTGCTGCAATTGCCCAATAGTTGGTGGTGAGACCACAATTAAATATTTGGGTCTCCTTGACCATAATCTAACGTGGAAGGCCCACATCTCAAGTCTTAAAAAATCTTTACATTTTTACCTCAGGACGATGTATCAATTGGAGGGTATTTGCAATATCAACACATTAAAAGAGGTTTATTATTCTTTTGCTCATGCTAGAGTTAATTATGGTTTAAGCTTCTGGGGCAGTACTTACTTCACAACTATGTCACCCATAATCAAGCTTCAAAAATCATTTATAAGGGTAGTTGCTGGAGTGGGGCCTCGTGACAGTTCTTTCCCGCTTTTCGATAAACTTGGCATCCTCCCGGTAAGACATCTATATGTATATAAGGTGCTCTCTATATTCTATTTGATAAGTATGAATGATGGCGTGTCAATAGATTATAGTGATACTGTAACTGACCCTCATCATACAAGGCAGGCTGATGAGGGTTTTATCCGGGGTGTCAGACCAAACTGCACTTTATTTAAAAAATATTTTATTTACCTAACTCCTAAATTTTTCAATCTTCTACCTTCTCCGATAAAAAATTTATACAATAACTGCAATAGAATACAGCTAATTAAAGGAAACCTGAAAAAATTTCTCCTCTCCTTCAGCCCTAAGAGATTGGAAGATCTTTACAACGTCACTGTTTAAGTAAATACTTAATTGAAGCAAATACTTAAAATTGGATCCAGTACACATTTAATTCATTTTGACAAAAACAATTGAAGTATATTACCTTATAGAAGAATTGGTTATAAACTATCACCACAGATATAAGCATTGTTAATTATTAAATTTGTTAAATACATCAATGAAAATCATTAAGGTCTATGAGTATACCTTATAAAATCATCGATATATCTCTAAAAGCAAATATACACTAAGAAAATCATTCATTCATTGAAGATCGTCAATTTGCTAAATTTAATCAAATGGCTAAATGATGTAAGCCTAATTCATTTGCCTTTGCTTTAATCTGTTTATATTATTGTTATATTTAAACTATTGGTTAACTTGACCTGACTACCTCGATTTTTATCAGTACTTTTGTTCAGGATAGATTATTTTTTTGCATTTTTTAGTTCTTATTATTTTTTATTGTATTTCTTTTCTCAACTTTAATATATTTTATCTATTGTCATTATTATTTATTAAGTTAAGTTTTGCTTGTTATGAACTGTCCTTTAGTTCTGTTCAGTGATGCTCTTGCAATGCGAACGTGACCTTGTCATCAAGGTCTTTGCATGCAGTATTTTATTTCGTGCATTAATTATGGTGTATTTTTGTAAAACAGAATAGCTGTGCTAGATTACATTTCATCATCCTATAATGAGAATTAATACAATTAGTATTATCAGCAAATTTCATATTTATTCGGTTAAAAAGTTTTCTTAAGTATTGTTTTATTATTCTTATTTGCTATCTTTTTTTTTAGTTTTGTGCGCTGTTCTGTTGTTGTAAATTGGATGCGAAATAAAGAATCTTATCTTATTATCTTATCTAGTGTTATTAGTATATTATTTATGGCTAGTAAATATTATGGGCTTGAATAATTTTATTGACTCGATTTATTAGAATGATGCTGTCATTTTAATAGTATACAGTGTAACTAAAGAGTGAGTCAAATGTATGGGAACCCTCCAATAAGTTGGAGACTGTTGTAAATATCATACTGTAATTTTCAGGGTAAGTTATTGGTTGAATACTTCACCTTTTGACGGACTATAGATAGAATTATTGTTTATCAATGCTCAATTCGTAATGTATTTTGTACTGAAATGAAATAGGAATCATCAAGTACCTTTTCACATTTTATAAGGCTAGCCGCATATTGCGACCTGACGTGGGTCTGATAGACGAGCTGTTATTATCATATTATAATGTTCACATTGAGACGAAGTTAACACATGTGAACATTAAAGTATTTAATCATCTAGAAGACGCGTCGCGTCAAAACTTGCGACAAGCCGATTGCTTCTTATACCGGGTGATTCGACAACTTTGAATATTCATATAAATCTTATTAAACAAGGTACAGAGCTGGTTTTGGTGTTGTTTCAAAGAAAAACACTTCAAGTTTTTTTACATTAAACTAAAGATGTTCTATGTGTCTTCCGTTGGTTATCCTGCAGACATCCCATCGATGTGTTCCCAGACTTGCACTAGCATTTCAGGCGTAACTTGATCAACAGCAGCGCAAATCCTTGCTCTAAGTTCAGGTAGAGTGAATGGCAAAGGAGTTACATACACCATATCTTTTATGAAACCCCACAAGAGAAAATCCAGCTGTGTTAGGTCTGGGGAACGAAGGGGCCATGCAATTGGCGCATTACGGCCAATCCACTGATTTTGAAAGCGGTCATTAAGAAAATCCCGGACGTCAGTCAGATAGTGTGGTGGTGCGCCATCTTGCATAAAGAAAACATTTAGTCCTTTTTTAATCACTCTATATTATTTACTTGAAAGTGGATCCAACGAGTCCAAACATGTGCTTAAATAGAATATGAAAAGTGACTCCCAAAATATACATTTGCATGAATGTGTAATAATTAATGATAAACCTGCATTAGTATACGACAAATTAGTAAGTGATATTCAAATTCAAATTATTTATTTGCATTTTAACTCGTTTACAATATTAATTACAACATGTAAAGAATTTCTGTATTGTCAGCATATACATTTCAACATATATTCAATTATATAAATCACAAATTCAAAAAATACAAATAGTAAGACGCTAAATAAGTTTAGTGTTTATTATGAGGTTTGAGGACGAATGTTTTTAGAGCACAGTAATGATTTGAATCGTAAATCTATGAATTGAGTTTCTGAATGACCAGCTTAACATCAGTTCAAGCAATTAATGATACAATAAGAAACAAAGGAATATTACTAGTAGTTCTGTGAGCAGTAGACCTCGCGCTCAGTATGTTACATTGCCTGTTGTTATGTTTTCTCAAAAATAATTAAATCATTTATCAATTTAAAATGTCTAGAAGAAAAATCCTCAATAAATATAGAGCTTTCTGTCCTATCGTACCGTGACGTGTCGTCCCGGAATGTGAGTGAGCGCTGTTATCAGGTGTTCAGGTCTGGCTGCAATCGAAACGCCAATCCAATCAACTCATCAGAGAACATTCTGTGTTGTCGTGTTGGCGAAAAATCAGTGTGTTGAAATTAACAAAATAAACTACCATAATGCTGATTTCCTACAAACGCCATTTCCCACTTTTCATGATTTTAGAAAACAATTTCTTTTCAATAATATTTGTTGCAATTTTAATCATCAGATTGAAAAAGAAAAATGTGAAAAAATGTTTTCTGTCAATAACTCCAAACTCCAAACTAGAATCATGGCCTAAGCTTATGGAAAGACAAAGTTAGTAGACAACTGTCTACTAACGTTATGGAAAGAGATACATTTTCAAGATGTTTGATGTTTTTGAACGGGTAGTATTATAGTCAACTATACAGCTGATTTATGATGAATATTTCTATAGTATGATTTCTACAGAAATATTGGTGTTTGAAGGAAACTCCTTTTCCTTTTGTATTATCCTTAAAATGCTAAATTTTTTAAAACCTTATGTATAAGTCGACGCGAAATTCAAAAGGAACATACCTGTCAAATTTCATGAAAATCTTTTGCTGAATTTTGCTGTAAATGTGCAACACATAAACATTTAAACATAAAGAGAAATGCAGAACCGTTGACTTGAATCTTAGACCTCACTTCACTCGGTCAAAAAATTTTAAATAGTTCACAGTACCTCAAGTCATTGTTGAAGTTCGATGTTTTTCGATGATTTAGTTACTTGAATTCGCGACCATGGCCATGGAAAGGATACGCATAGTTCACGAGCAACTGGTAACACATGTATTGTATTGAGGTGTAAACGAAAATAACGAGGTCTTTAACTAATTGAGGTTTTCAACAAATAAGAAAATACTGTCTAGCAACTTTGAGGGAGAGGTTCGAACGATGAGTTATGCAGAGAAGAGCAAGTGACTGGCTATAGGCCTACTACCTCCGGGCTAAACTCCATCCCGAGCAGAGGTATGCGACTAGAGTCCTGGGAGTGATAGTACCGCGCAGGCGTATTATATAGAAAATTACGATGACTAATAAGAATAATTATTATATTGTTGGCAGGCGTGTGGCGCTGAAGTATGAAACTGATACAAAAAAGTGAAATATTAAACCAGTATGATTAATACGTAACATTTAGTAACTGTTATAAGGCTAGCTACAAGTTTTTTGAAACCAATAAATTTGGATTTAGCTTGGTACCTTGTGTCTAGATAGGTTGGATACGAGGGAGGAAAGCGGTCGAAAAAAAATATATAGTCATATAGTAGGTAGTAGCTTAGTTTAGTTTAGGCAGCAGGTAACCCGTGCTCCGCAAGGGTCTAATTAAATAGTTAACCTACTGAAATCTTGAAAAATTCAAAATAGGCGTATAACCATCCTTGGTAAATTGATAATGTATATGCAAAGTTTCAGGTTAATCAGTTCATTAGTTCAGACGTGATGATGCGTTATACGTAAATTTCCTATCCCCTACGTGTATAAGCCTATTTTTTCCCTTTATAATCATAGATTACTAAATGTTATGTTTGTAGTTACATCTTGGTGAAATAGTAAATGTTTCTTGACCTGATGATCTCGGGCGAGAGATTGATAATACTGCATCGCAATGATAATGTATTATTTCGCAATGATGAAAGTGTAGAAGTAGAAGAAAAAGAAGAATACAGAAGAAAGAATAGGAGGAGGAATTAGAATAAAGAAATAGGAGAAGGAGAAAGAGAGGAAGAATGAAAAGAAAGCACATGTGATGAGGAAGAATAAGAGTTGGCGTCGTCGGCGGCAAAGGTTCAAACTTCATTATCCTATTCATCAGTCACGGATCTTCCTTTAAAAATTCTACTTCTCGAGAGAAACATTGTGTCAGCTTCATTACACTCAGGGTGATCTTAGAAGAGTCTTTCTTTGGAGTTTGGACATGATGTTTTGCAAACAATATAACAGCCCTGAACTGTGAACATGAGAAAGAGGGACGAGTGGAGGTGTCGTGGGAAGGATGTCCCAGCTTCGTTTTCAATAGCTGTCTCCCTTTCTGAACATTTGTTTCAGCACAACAACTATCTTTCAACAGGAACTGCCTAGTTCTCAATAGCCCGGGAATTCGTCTCGCTCTCCACTGATGGTCGGAGTGAAGTAAAACAGTAGTGGGTGTCCTGCTGGTTAGGAACCTACATAAAAATCAAGGTCTATTATGATCAGTTTCTATATTATCTATAAAATGATAATATCTTTATCAACCAACGCGAAATTACACATATGACAGCTATAGGCCTACTCCAGAATAATAAATCAAAAAGTGATTGAAACATTTTGCGTAATAGTGCAATAAAGTAGTTTGTACAAGCCTAGGGCTCATGTTGGCATCATCCTCAGACTGGAGGCGGTTGAGTACAATCTCTAGAACTGATTTAACTCTATATATGAAGTACTTCGTATGAATATGGAAGAAATAAATGAGTTTATTTAGGAAAAATGATACACAATTCATTTAGGCATTTGAAATGCAAATTAACTCATTTACTGTGTTTGAAATGTAATGATAGTCCTAATAATATCCTACTTTAAAGTGATATTATACTTGAGGAAATTTTTATTGATCACCTGATATGTGTGTATATATTTTCCTTGCACTTTTTTCTATTTGCTGTGGTATATTATGGTAGATAATTTTTTCTTTATTCTATCCAAAACCGGAATTGCTATAAACTTGGCAACTCTTACTTGAACGGCAGTTCTGTAAACAAGCAGTAAACAAGCAGTTTGATTTTCAACCTGTCTGGAGTATCCACCCTCTTTCTTCAATATTCTTGTTCTACTTCTCTTCTTCCTTCAAAAATTCAAATATTCACAATTTTTCCGTTATTAATATTCATACAAATATCTGTTATAGTCATTTTTGCTTGGATTATACTTGTGCTCTGGAAATAGGAAGGATGATAATATTATGGATTATAAATGAGTTGTACATTTAATTAAGCACAAGTACAGTACAACTTGAAGTTTCAAGCAAAAGCAGTATGCTTTAAAATTCAAAGTTGAATTTTACATTCATCCATTCCAAATAATATGTATATCCAACACTGATTTATAGCCATTGAATCAATCAATTTATTGTGTTTTCTTTTTGTTGGGAAAATTAATTAATTAGGCCTATCCGATTTCTAGTCAAAATCAAGATGGACCAGACACGCAAGGTTGCTGAGAAAATCCAAGAAAAGGCAAGGGAGTCTCAAAAAAGTGAGTGACTTCCGAAGCATTTTCGAATTGATAATATTGAAAGATACTAATGGAGAGAGCTGCTTTCTTGGCAAAGCACAAAACCAGGAATAAAAATTGACATTTTTCAAAGGCAAAAATTTGCTTTCTATTGAATTTGGGACGAGTCGAGGTGTTGTGTGAAACGGTGCCATAGCTTGGTTTCCGTGTATCTGTTGCAATTAACAATTAAATCAATTTATACATTTAAACTCAAATGAACACTCAATTGAACATTCCATAAATAAATTGTTTCAGTCTGAGTACTAGTTCTCAACTACATGCCGAATTAACCCTTTCCGCACAAGCTTGCATCTCTTATAGGCATCGTCCTCAGTAGTTAGGATTTACTCGATTTATTCAGGAAGCGATGTGTTTTCATGGCCACTGACAAGCTATCTATAAGTTAAACTCATTACCCACGCACTAGTCTGGTGCTCATGTGGGCATCATCCTCAGCAAAAACAAATTCCTCTAAATATGCCTGGTATACACTTATTTCCAAAGTTTGTATCGTTTCACCAGTTTTTTCGGGAACAGTTAATCCCAAATCATTTCAATTTAATAGATAGATTTCATTGACCCAAAGCGGCTCATACACTGGTCCAGCATTACATGTGCTTGCAGGACGGGCCAAAAAAGGAAGGATCGTGCCAGTGTGTGAGGAATGTCGTGCTAAGCAGTCCTGTATTGCACGGCACGATGGCAATCCGTAAAGGTTTGATTTTCGTCGCGCCAGGCCAATAAATATCACTTTCACAACCGACTTCTATCTAGCACGGCGTGGAGCGAACTGAATTTGCAGTTTATAGCGCTCATCATACCATGCCAAGCTGGTCGTGCCAATACAAAAATGGCAGGATATGCAATGCACGAGCAGTGTATGGACTGCTTAAAAGCCTATTAAAATCTCTACTCTACTCTAAATTGACACTATTGAAGCCGATTTGACACCAAAATGACTAGATAGAATTTCAGAATAAACAATCTATAGAAGTATAGACGTTTTCAATGACTGGAAGAGAGTGAGGTAGCGTGTCAGACAAAACAGAATTCTTCACGCAGCAAGTTGTGTGTCAGCATTCCTTATTATATAACCCCAATGTTTTCCATTGAAACAGTGCTGGCAGTTTGAAGTGAAGAGACTTGAGTTGTGTGTGTTGATGTGAATATGGTGGGGGGGGGGGAGTTGGCATTGTGACAACTCAGTGTCAAAATACTAGGAAGCAGAAAAGCATTGGGCTGATGTTTTCATTGACTACTACCGTGCAAACAGATATTGTCTGTCAAAAGTCCCCATCCATCCAAAGTCGTTGAGGGGTAAGGATACTATACATATTTCATACTATACTTATAGCAAGTAACCCGTGGACTAATTGAAAACTTGACAAACTGGAAACTTGACCTTCTGAAATCTTGGATGGCCTTTAACCGTCCTCGGTAAATTAAGAATCTATAAATGGGAAATTTCAGGTTTATCAGTCCAGTAGTTCAGAAATATATTATTTTCGCTTTTGACAGTGACTGTATAGATGTAAACAAACAAACTTCAGTTCATCCGCCATGTTTCATTCTGATTCTAACAAATTGCTTCGAGTCGCATAATTGATTTTTGAATTTGTTTAGATATTACCGTATGGGAAACACAATTATTATACCTGGAATTGCAAGTTGATAACTTTTACCATTCTTGACTTAGTCCATCCTCACAAACAGGCTTCAATCGCCGATACAAATATTGGGAGGTTATTTCACAACTATTTTCATTGAAATTATTTTATTATAAATAGTTATGATTTCTACATTTATATTACTTATAGGAGAAATTTGAATATGATACCCACCGAATAACTTGATATCTGTTGATTTGAAGTTAACATTTTTGTATCAAAGCTTTTTAAACTGGCCGCCGAGATTAGGCCTAGTTACCACACCATGGGCCCTTCCCAAATTCAAATTTATTTCGTCAAATTGAATACAATATTGTAAATTCTCACATTGTTTTAAATGCAGTCTTGTAGTTCAGCATAATAACAAACTTGATATTTCATCATAATGTATCCCAATATATTCCATTCTAGTAACCAAGGGCAATAACATTGTGATCAGTCATAATCATTGCTAGTTCTGTGATATTTCCAGAAAAATGTATTCTCGCATGTTCATACAAACAAAGTTTTTATTGGCGCTGTAAAATTAATATATTTCAGAACTAAATTACTTGTCATATCAAAAGGAGTGGATAATTTATTTTTTCCCAACAGAATTTATTTCTAATTAATTTTTTTCTGGTCAATTTTCCACGCTGATTCTGTCAACTGGTTCAGCTGGGAGAGAGGTGGTTGCTGCAAGCGAGCCAGAGCAGTTTGCCCAGGAACCACAGTATTGGCGTGTTCCTATATAGTCAAGAGGATTCATGATGCTCCCTAATGACCGGTCAGAGCAATTTATTTATTTATTAATTTACTCATTTATTCATCTATTCATCTACTCAATCATTCATTTTTCACTCATATATTTGTCTATTATTTACAAAACAACGCAATTTTGCAGAGAAACTTCTGACTTACAGTACTTCCCACGTATGAAATAATTCCTTGATATGGAACAAAACGTTTAGCAGTAATCACCTTCGGAGAATTAACATAAATTTCAAGTGTCATTTCTTCAAAAGTAATATTGGTGAAATACCCGGGAAGCATGGTTTTTTGAATTGACTGTTATTTGAGGCACTGTAAATGTCTCTATTCCATTGGCAAATAATTTTCATAAATGAAGAAGGCACTTATAAATCAACTTTCGAGATTATAGATTTCCAAGATTTATATGAATAAAAATGGAAAAAATTAAATGATTCAATTTCAATTTGATAATTTATTTGATGAGCGCTGCTTCAACACTTCATTCAGTGTGTTGATAGTTCCCTATCCACTTGATAGCCTTGAGGTATCCCACAGCAGTCGAAACGTTATTCCTTATAAAATAATTCCATTACAGATTTATTTCATATTTTTTGAGAAATTGAGAAATTATTTCTGTACTTTTTTATACTAAATCATGTCAGCTGAGACGTTTTAGTTGTATTAAAGTAGGACTCGAGTAACCAGGACTGAAGGTGATGTTCCCCTAAGTAATATATCATCGGTCTCACAAGAGTCCCAGCCTGGTATCTTAGTCAAATTAGAAGTTAGTACGCAACTGAATGATTCTCTCATGGGATCAGAACATTAGTAATTGATTAATGATACATTTTCTACAGGAGAAAGCGTTGGGAGCAGAGGGAGCAGGTACGATCAGACACTGAAGAAAGTGAGGCAGAAAGTCCAAGTAAGTTTAAATACTAGCAATATACAGCAGTGGATATTCAAAATATGAGTTTAAATGTACAATTTATTGTTATTCTATTACTTGTTCATAGGTTTGTATTGATAGGGTGAATGGCAACGCTGTAGTTTAATCAGAGTGACTTGCATGTCGTTGAGAACAGAATTACAATACAAGATTACAATTACATTTATTGTGTAAAATCAAGATATTGAACCAATAACAGTTTAATGTTTTTAGGGATGATATAGTGCATTTTCTTGGCTGAAATACCTTTCTACAGTCTGGCTCACTTGTTCTGACCAATCGATTATAATTATGCTAAAATTTTTTACTGAACTGAAGTAGGGAATGTCATTATCATGTACAGTGATTTTGTGAATTGATCCAAGATCAATATTGTTCATTAGAAGAGAACATCGTATTATGAGTTGTGTTTTGATAGGATTGAGCTTAAGTCCATATCTTTGTTGTCCTTTCAACTATCGAAAAAATAGAGAGAGAGATTGATTGATTAATAGCCTTTATTAAGGGTGGATATAGTTAGGACTCCAGTTCCTCTCTGCTACACAAACCTAGAGAGAGAGATTGATTGATTGAGTACTTTATTCATGTAGGTTACATTAAACTGGCTTTTACACTTATATACAATAGCTTACAATACAGCAAAATTATAGATTAATTTACATCATAATATAGACTAAAAAATAATTTTTGAACTGCATATGATATGAAAAAAGCAATTGGTAATAGCTATAAATAATATTGTTTTTTGTTATAAATCTACATAAATTGGCGGAGCTTTGGACATATCAATGCCCATTCTTTGGAAAGAATATTCAAAATTTCCTTCCTCTAACTCTCTACCAAAAGAGAGAGAGAGAGTGTGTGTGTGTGAGAGAGAGAGAGAGAGGGAGTGTGTGTGTGTGAGAGAGAGAGAGTAAGAGTGTGTGTGTGTGTGAGAGAGAGTGTGTGTGTGAGAGAGAGAGAGAGTGTGAGTGAGTGAGTGAACAGTCAGCAACACATGGTGAATAGTCAGTAATAATGTGTTGCTTTTGTTATGTTTCAGATGCTGTTTCAAATGCAACAGACTGGAATTAATTCAATTTTAATTTTTTTCGCTGTAAGTTATTGTAAATTTTTCTATTGAAAATTTTGTAAGAATAGAATTAAAATGAAATTACTATTATCATATTGTAAATAAACATTTTATAATTCTGATCAAGGTTTTCATTATTACATCATTTTTCAATTTTCAGGAATAATTTTCATTGTCCGACGGTTGGATTTGACAGGAATTGCAATTGAATTCCATCTGAAAATGAAACTCTTGAGGTTTTCGAACACCATTTGCAAGTTACAATGTTCAGAAGGTCAATTTATTGATCCTTGTTAATCACCAACCACATGAATTGAATAATATTGTTATAAAACCCCAGTTTCATAGCCTATCTTTGAAAAAATTCTATGGATAGGATTTTCTTTTATAGGATCAAGAATAACAAGTCTATGATAAGTCTATGTATCAATTCATATGGCTGTAATCTCTAATTATGTATACATAACTCTTATCAATATACTGTATCTTATTTTCACTCATGAAGTGCAGGTTAGCGATGTAATGGCGAGTAGGATACTAAAGTAACTTAAAATGCGAGCTATTTTCAAGCGATGAACATGGATACGTTTTCCTTATATTCAACAAAAATTCAAATCCCAATTTTTCAACTTGAAAAATGAATAGTTACGAAATAACTTACACAGGATGTACATTGACCGTAATCGTATTATCGCATAATCCATCTCATTTATTATGGTGCTTCTTCTCATTATTCGTACAGTCATACCAAGAAAAGCAATAAAACTGTTCCGCATCCTGTCTCACGGATAACTTCGATAAGATACACAAAGACGCTAATTTTAAACTGTCAATAGTCGACAGTTGACGCCAACACAATTTATAAAAATAAACAGTCTATGTACTACCTTTTATCCATGAGTGGTGAGAACATTACAACACAGATAAACTTTTTCGTTATCTGTGATTCCATGCCAATATCGATTTATTTATTGCATCAGTGATTTTCTTTCCCATGAAAGTTATAATGAAAAAAAAACACACATATATTGTCAAATTCTACCGTTTTATGTGTGTTTTTATTTCATTATGGGACGGTTGTAAAACATTGACAGTGACTCAGTCAAATTTTTATAAAAGTTATAGACTATCGTTCTCACACTTTCGTGTGAGAAGGATGAAGGTAATATTCAGTTACGAGGTCAGCGACTAAAAGTATTCCAATGTGGCTCAATTATTCTCATTTTTGAAAATTTGATTCTCTGTTCTCAAAAGTCTAGAAAAGTTGACATGAACGTGTGATTGATAAGAACAGAGAGAAAAAAATACATTCACTTATTTATATTTAGGCTATATTTTTTCACTGATCAGGTGAAACAAGCTGAAGAATACAAAAATATAGTAATACTGTAAATGTATTCATTGAAATGTTTACAGCAGCAGTAAGCATTCAATTGAATGATATTAGATTGAATTGCTGCCTTTATTTAATCTTAGGAGGGCGAAGTTAGAGCGCAGCCGGCCCTTTCTTACTCTCCCTCTCTTTCCAATGCAATAAATACTAAATCACTAAAACACAAACTAACACACAAAATCACTAACTGAAACAATACATCACGAAAATCATATCGAATAAATGAGACGTAAACAATTATGTGGATTGGAAAAACATAGTTTTCTTTTTGTCACATCCAAAACTTCAGCTGAAGATGTGACAAAATAAAACTGTTTTTTTCCAATCTGCATAATAGTGTTTACGTTTCATTTATTCGATATGATGTTCGACATTTTCGTCGAACAACACGAAATTTACAACACGAAACTGCAGTTCTGCAGTACTGTATCTCATTCTTCTAGCCTCGCCAATAAGGTGGTTCAAAACCATGTATCAAGTATCATAAGTCAAATTTGTTGGTGGAATGCGAATTTGAATTATACATTCAAATGGTGGCAATCGGAAGATGTTGTAGATAAAACTGAAATTTATTTCCTCTTAAATTACCCATTTCTGACAAACTGTAACTCAGTACTCATTGAAGATAGAGAGCTCCAAATGATTTAATTTTATTCAAAATTTATAATTCAAAAAAATTCGTAAATGAATTTTTCTGTCCATAGGGGATGCATATGACGAAAATAGCTGAAAACTGGAAAATGAACCGAAAGCAAGGCTTTTAGGCCATACCGTATATAGCACGAAAAAATTGGTTCTGAACTTTACTCATGTCGTGATGACTGTGTTGCATATCCATACATTTTCAATGTTGATATAAAACTTGTTTAAGTGATTTTAAAAACACTTATGAAGTAAAAATGCACTTACTATTAGTAGTGACGATTGTTTCGACCTGGTGTGGGTTAGCCTATATCATCAGACTGTAGAAACTGACTCAGAGTAAGAGTGTAAGAGTAGGCCTACCTACCCAACCTAATCTAATCACAGTAAATGCATTCACTTCACTTCAATATCAAGTTTTTGAAAAATAATTGAAGTTCTTCTCTTAATGTATCCAATAATATTGAAAAATCAGAACTAAAATATTTATTATATTTCAAGCACCAATTATTACAGAGTGTCCCACGATAGGTAGGCTATAACAGTCGATGACCTTACGCAGGAAATTTGCAACAACAAATGTTTGGTAACATTTTCTTATATCGACCTTAGTTTATGAGATATTTTATAAAAACGTCAATGACTAGAAAACTATCAGTCGAGTTCAAACCGCAATTTCAAACAGTTTGAAAGAGTATAAATAGTGACGGCTATTTCTTGATGTTTCCAATACTAAGGGCCGGGTTCCGAGCTCGGCATTTTGCCAAGTCCTAGACTTTAAACAGCTGGAGTCAGAAAATTGGCTTTCCAAATCGGGGCGTAGTCGCAGTCATTGTCATAGTCACGTTTGAATTAAATTTCGAAAAACTAGAAAATTGAACACAAAATAAAATAAAGAGGAAATAGTGTAAAGTTACAGCTATTTTGAATTATTTAGAAATTATTGTTTCCAATTATAGAAATGAGAAAATAAAAACTACCACTACTGTTATAAAAGCTGCGACTACGCCCCGTTTTGGAAAGCCAATATTCTGACTCCAGCTGTTTAAAGTCTAGGACTTAGCTAAATGGCTAAATCCCGAGCTCGAAAACCGGCCCTAAAAGAGCGTCTATTTATAGCGTAAAAAATGTACATTTTTATCTATAAAATTGTATAAGCATATAAAATGTACATTGTATGAAGAATATCATCCCCGATATTCGAGTAGTGCTGGAAATGTTTCAGGGTTGAAAGATTGAGAGGAAATTCATTTTTTTATGAAATTGAATTGAGAAAATTGCCAAAATATGTCTTCCCCTTTTATATAACACTTCCCTCAGAATTATGGGATATCGTAATGAGTAAGAGCTTTATATCAAAATAATTGGGAGAATGTCTCCTTCCCATTGGTGTCTGGATTACTTTTATCCGACATAATATAGTTATAAATGATTATGTAATAATATATAACCACCAATGATTATGTTATAATATAGTTAATCAATGATTATGTTTGTCAATTTTCGACATGCTGGAAACTTTTTTTTTCAACAAAAGGGTTTGCACTAGCATTACCTGAACTACCGCTAGAAAGTGTAACAGGAATTAAACCTATGATAATATATCAACATAATTATGATACAAGTTTATTTCCGCTTCTTCTTCCTTATAAAATAAATTATATTAATTAGCTCAGTGTTCAGAATAATATGGATTTGCTTGAAACCTCTGTTTTCTTTTTTTAATAGAAAATTTATTCATAAATAAATCATGATACTGGAATTTTGAAAGTAGGATAATGAATGATAAATTATACTTAGGAAAGAAATATTCCAATTCATGAATCATTGAAGACTCGGGTTGAAAGGAAGCTAGAACGTTGTTCCAGTGAACAACACAGCGAAGCCGAGCCACCTATGCATAACACGTGTGGTCTGAGGAAAGACCAAGGGGCTCCACTTGGGTTCTCTTTTCCAGTTGGATGCTTTTAGTCCAGGCAACAAATGCTCAAAAAAGGTATAGAGGGAAAAGTTTGGAACACAATTTTTGACCCCGCAGCTCTTTAGTAAGGGGGTAAACATATCAAAAGTCCTACCAACTGTGCTAAGGGGGTGGGGGTGGTTTGAAAGTAACATATTTTTGTTTTTTGTATATATCTCGAACAATATGCGTCTCTCGTTAATTTTGTCGAATACGAAACTAAAGAAACTAAAGCTTACAAATTAGCCTACATGTTTCATCTGTAACATTATTTTATATCTCTCATAGTTTTCTAGGTATGAGCTCTCGAAGGTGTCACATTTTGAAGAAACCCCTTCCGGCTCCGAGTTTTTCATAGTTGTTTTTGCCCTTTTGCCCTACAGCTTGCTAACGATTGATTGAAAAAATCCGTGCTAATCATGAGCTCATGGAGCATCATATTCTCTTAAATTTCAAGTATTATTCCATTATTTTACTCATCTCGTTACGATTGTTACAGTCGTTATAGTGTTGAGTGTAAAATAAATTGACAGGGACATTTGAAG
>NC_052518.1:92667447-92701511 GCF_014356525.2 Nilaparvata lugens | reverse complement strand
CTTGGGGGAATAAAATAATTTTCCTAAATATTTGGGAGATGTATCCCTCTGTCCATGCTAGAAACTACGCCCATTATTGGGAAATTTTGGACGTACTCTTTAGAAAAATCTGCTTGAGCATTTTCCAACGATATGAAATAGTATATAAGCAGTCACACTTTTCAATCATTTGCATAAAACTGGATAAACTATAATCAGCTAAAGTAATAGAAGCTGTAATGAAATGAAATGATAGAATTCTTTATTAGGCGGAGTTAGGACTTTTAAGTCCTCTCTACCACTCAACTTCGACATTACAAATGCAATTGAATAAATAATACAGTGTAACTTAATATATAAATAAAATACATGGAATAATATTTAAATTAATTAAAATTAATTAGCAATTGAATAAATGCATTCTCTATTTAATTTCATCTGTAACTGGTTGGCCGCTATGGTTCGTATAAAATGAGCTCTGCTATCCAGAGATTGTCAGTTTGGTGTAAGGGTAAGCATTCCTGACTAGCAATGGGAGGTACCGGGTTCGATTCCCGGGCTGGCAACTAATTTTTGGATACTAGTTCTCATCGAATTTCCATCTAGCTGTTAACCCTGATGTCAATGTCTGCAGTAGCAGAAGTCTTCGGGGTGATTTGCAGCATTTATTTAGGATTTTCGTTAAATAATAATTATATATTAATTAGCATTTGAATAAATGCATTCTCTATTTAATTCCATCTGTAACTGGTTGGCCGCTATGGCTTCGTATAAAATGAGCGCTGCTATCCAGAGATTGTCAGTTTGGTATAAGGGTAAGCATTCCTGACTAGCAATTGAGAGGTACCGGGTTCGATTCCCGGGCTGGCAACTGATTTTTGGATAGTAGTTCTCATCGAATTTCCATCTAGCTGTTAACCCTGATGTCAATGTCTGCAGTAGCAGAAGTCTTCAGGGTGATTTGCAGCATTTATTTAGGATTTTCGTTGAATAATAATTATTAAATAATATCGCTTCAAAATAGAGACATAGTTGGAACAAAACAGTCAATCTGCATTTAGACTAAAAAATCAATATTATATAATGCAGGAAACAATAATAAAAAAGAATTATTAATATAATCATTCACACCCTAGCTATATTGAATTTATAATAAAGATGGTTAAAAGTACAAAAAAAATTGACCCACTTCAAAGTCATGTCTGTAGTTTTCTGCTATCTTAGTCCCTACATACTAGACCACTCACTGACTAGGTATATATCTATGGATAAATAGCAGTAGTATGTGGAGAGGAATACAAAATCACAACTGTGAATTCAAATCGATGATCTGGTCATCTGGTCATCTGCTACATGCAACATTTTTAGCCCTCCTTGAAGCCTTGTCAATGGAGACACATTAATAAGATGGTGCATGGTTTGCCGTGTTTCTAGCAACTAATGACATAAAGAAAAGATTGCTTAAGAAGTTATCCCATGTTACAGGGCATTTAGTTACCAAATTTCACTATTAACTCAAGCCAATAGTCCTATTAGTTGTTTTTGGTGATGCTATGTGACGCTGGTAGTCTCTTATACTGTGCTTTTCTCACCCTCTCATCCACAGAGGCAGATATGCGGGGGGGAGCCTGGGCCCCCTGCCCTAAAATGATTTGAAAAAATTTCTTTCAGGGGTTGTTGGGAATTTTTTTTGATCCTGGATCCTTGGTGAACTTTTGATGTTCTATTTTATGGAAAAAATAATTTTTCGAAAATTCCAATATTTAAAGTTTTAAAAATGTTTGTCAACCCCTAACCATCTCAACCTTCAGGAACTCATGAAAAAAAATTCAAAATCTTCAATCTACTAACCACCTACCATTTCCAAACAAAAATAATCGAAAATTTCCTTGAATGGAGAATTCCAAAAAAGTACCCTTATTTGTAAACCACCCGTTAATCATAAAATGATTTGAAAAAACGAAAAAAATCCTCTAAAGGAGTAGAACTGAAAGGCAAAAGAATTTTTCCAATATCTCAAAAACAATGGATTTTATTTTTCATCCCCAAATTTCAACCCCTCACAAGAGAAAAAATCGTTAATAGTCAATTTCACTGTATCCAGCATTCTGTCTAGTACAAGAATCAATGAAAAAAAATCAAAAATTTTTCAAAAAACTACCCCAAGTTTACAAAAAATAGGGGATGATTTTTGATGTCATATCTTTCTGGGTGGTTTAGGGTAAAATAAAATCCAATCTAAACCCCCACCAACCTTTCTCGAAGTCCCTTTATCATAATCTCTACTATGGATCTGGGTATGCTTGAGTTGTAAATACTGGCCAGCCTGCATGAGTGATTATCTGAGAAGGAAATGTAGAAATTTTACTTGGAGTTGATATAGACTGAAATTTGGCAACACCGCGACAGCTGCTTCAACGTGGCAACATAGGAATCTATTTTTAGACACGGCGACGGCTGAATCACAGAATACATACAGAATGGAAACAAAGGCCAGTTTCACACGGCAGAGACCTCGCTCCTGGAATATCATATTACGGAAGATCATATTTCATATTTTGCAGCTCTCCTGTACTTTCACATGGGGATCTTACGAATAAGCCGACAGATCTAACAACTACGCCGCCGTTTGCTCAAAGTTATGACTCATCACTTTTTCTCAAAGTCTAACTTCCTTAAAAATATAGATAGAAGATTTCTGATTTCGGATTTGGATTCAGCGACCCCAAATTCTTTAAAGCGTAAGTCCCATTTTCAAAAATACCCGAAAACAAGGGAGTTATAGCTGTTTTTAATATAGCTTTCCATTATCATATGATTATATAGTACGTACTAAGATAATAATACTCCTGCCTCACAAAGGGACAGGCAAAGGTTTTAAGAAGTTTTTGAACACCTGAGAAGTTATACATAAACATTTTTAATTTTTAAAAGTTCTAGTTTTCCAAAAAAATATTGAACTATGAAAAGATGAATCCAAATATGAAATCATAAATCATCTCCACTCATCACCCAATAAAATAGGAGGAAAAGGAATGTTGTACAGTAAAATTCACTGAATTTCAATTGTCATTCAACAATCCAATTTATCAGGTTCAAATCGTTGAATATCACTTTAAATTCCCAGCAATTATTGACTATTTCTTTTTACAATCAGAAAAATCTATTATGAACATACAGTATAAACATTGTGCTGATCTGAATCGATCTATGGTAATAATAGGAATTGAAAGAATAGAAAATGTCATGGCATTCCAAGTAGTGATGTCTGTGTATTAGAACTGCTGAGTTGATAATGCATAGTGAAAAAAAGTCATGAATAGCTCAGACCAGCCTGGCCTGTGATGAACCTGTATAAACAATTCATAGAATTCTTAGAATTCATAGGAACGTTAAAAAAATCAATTTTACTAAAATCGATGTACATGTAACTGGATTTAGAAGATCAATACGATAATGTTCTCTATCACAATTTAATCATAGAAATGTTTAAGTGAAAACGTTGGGCGCAAACCTTCTGCCATGAGGAGACAAATAAATTTATGAAAAGCTTGAATTCTCCAGTGATCTGATATTTGTTACACGTTTTTATTCTAAGACATAATATGTCTTAGACTAATTTTTAATGTTTCTTCAATCGGCAGGAAAACTTTGGTTTTTCAAAGTTATCTTACTCCCTTATTTTGGGGTATTTTCAGAAATCAAGATAAATAACCTGCCAAATTTCCTACACGAATACAGTGTAAGTTGTATTATAATAGCTAGAGTACTTACGTACTGTATAGTACAGTACCTGTTCGTTTTTACCGTATAATTATATGATAATAGAAAGCTTTATTAAAAACAGCCATAACTTCCTTGTTTTCGGATATTTTCGAAAACGGGACTTACGCTTTAAAGAATTTGGGGTCGCTGAATCCAAATCCGAAATCAGAAATCTTCTATCTATATTTTTAAGGAAGTTAGACTTTGAGAAAAAAGTGATGAGTCATACTTTGTGGAAACGGCGGCGTAGTTGTTAGATCTTGCCTCTGCTTGCCTCGAGGGGAAAAGACGTGACAAAACGAGGTTCCTGGATAGGAGTCACCATGTGAAAGACACGATTTGACTCAATGTACTTCGACAAAAAAACGAGAACACTGTTCAGTGTTCAAGTTGCACGTCTCCTATGGCCAGTTTCACACGGCAGAGACCTCGCTCCTGGAATATCATATTACTGAAGATCATATTTCATATTTTGCAGCTCTCCTGTACTTTCACATGGGGATCTTATGAATAAGCCGACAGATCTAACAACTACGCCGCCGTTTGCTCAAAGTTATGACTCATCACTTTTTCTCAAAGTCTAACTTCCTTAAAAATATAGATAGAAGATTTCTGATTTCGGATTTGGATAAAGCGTAAGTCCCATTTTCAAAAATACCCGAAAACAATGGAGTTATAGCTGTTTTTAATATAGCTTTCCATTATCATATGATTATATAGTACGTACTAAGATAATAATACTCCTGCCTCACAAAGGGACAGGCAAAGGTTTTAAGAAGTTTTTGAACACCTGAGAAGTTTATACATAAACATTTTTAATTTTTAAAAGTTCTAGTTTTCCAAAAAAATATTGAACTATGAAAAGATGAAATATGAAATCATAAATCATCTTCACTCATCACCCAATAAAATAGGAGGAAAAGGAATGTTGTACAGTAAAATTCACTGAATTTCAATTGTCATTCAACAATCCAATTTATCAGGTTCAAATCGTTGAATATCACTTTAAATTCCCAGCAATTATGACTATTTCTTTTTACAATCAGAAAAATCTATTATGAACATACAGAATAAACATTGTGCTGATCTGAATCGATCTATGGTAATAATAGGAATTGAAAGAATAGAAAATCACAACTGTGAATTCAAATCGATGATCTGGTCATCTGGTCATCTGCTACATGCAACATTTTTAGCCCTCCTTGAAGCCTTGTCAATGGAGACACATTAATAAGATGGTGCATGGTTTGCCGTGTTTCTAGCAACTAATGACATAAAGAAAAGATTGCTTAAGAAGTTATCCCATGTTACAGGGCATTTAGTTACCAAATTTCACTATTAACTCAAGCCAATAGTCCTATTAGTTGTTTTTGGT
This sequence comes from Nilaparvata lugens, assembly GCF_014356525.2. Classification (NCBI taxonomy): domain Eukaryota; kingdom Metazoa; phylum Arthropoda; class Insecta; order Hemiptera; family Delphacidae; genus Nilaparvata; species Nilaparvata lugens. The sequence continues at coordinate 92,696,392 of NC_052518.1, read as the reverse complement.
GATGCTATGTGACGCTGGTAGTCTCTTATACTGTGCTTTTCTCACCCTCTCATCCACAGAGGCAGATATGCGGGGGGGGAGCCTGGGCCCCCTGCCCTAAAATGATTTGAAAAAATTTCTTTCAGGGGTTGTTGGGAATTTTTTTTGATCCTGGATCCTTGGTGAACTTTTGATGTTCTATTTTATGGAAAAAATAATTTTTCGAAAATTCCAATATTTAAAGTTTTAAAAATGTTTGTCAACCCCTAACCATCTCAACCTTCAGGAACTCATGAAAAAAAATTCAAAATCTTCAATCTACTAACCACCTACCATTTCCAAACAAAAATAATCGAAAATTTCCTTGAATGGAGAATTCCAAAAAAGTACCCTTATTTGTAAACCACCCGTTAATCATAAAATGATTTGAAAAAACGAAAAAAATCCTCTAAAGGAGTAGAACTGAAAGGCAAAAGAATTTTTCCAATATCTCAAAAACAATGGATTTTATTTTTTCATCCCCAAATTTCAACCCCTCACAAGAGAAAAAATCGTTAATAGTCAATTTCACTGTATCCAGCATTCTGTCTAGTACAAGAATCAATGAAAAAAAATCAAAAATTTTTCAAAAAACTACCCCAAGTTTACAAAAAATAGGGGATGATTTTTGATAATGTCATATCTTCCTGGGTGGTTTAGGGTAAAATAAAATCCAATCTAAACCCCCACCAACCTTTCTCGAAATCCCTTTATCATAATCTCTACTATGGATCTGGGTATGCTTGAGTTGTAAATACTGGCCAGCCTGCATGAGTGATTATCTGAGAAGGAAATGTAGAAATTTTACTTTGAGTTGATATAGACTGAAATTTGGCAACACCGCGACAGCTGCTTCAACGTGGCAACAAAGGAATCTATTTTTAGACACGGCGACGGCTGAATCACAGAATACATACAGAATGGAAACTAACAGCCTATCCAACCAATGTTTTTTTACATGTCGCGAATACTAGATACGTCACATATCTTGTTAGAAATTAAAATCCTGGTCTTTTGATTGGCTCGCGGCAGTGAACAAAACCGATTGATCCGGATCAGTAAAGTGATCCGAACCTCCCATCTATACTATTACAATGCTGTTCTTTATTATAAGACTGCGGATTTTTGTGACAGGATACCAGTCGAGCTTCCATTCTGTTTGTATTCTGTGGCTGAATGACCTCTAGATGACTTTACTGTAGCGCCAGTTGGCGCGTGGCGGAAATTCGACCCCGAGTTGCCACCTGCAACAGCTAGCGCTAGCACTGCGGATGTTTGGTGAACTACACCAGGCTGAGTTCAGATTCAATTTCAAAGACTTCATTCCCTGGAAGCCACACATAATACTGATAAGTGTTTACAGATCTCGCTCTCGCAGCTTGAAAAATAGTAACTAAGATCTTTCCATTACTTGGTTTGTTTAAAAATATACATTTTTTAATGATTTAATGTCAACAGTAAAGAAGCGTGATCTCGGTAAAGTTAAAAGGGCGTTTAGCACAAAATACCCTCTGAATATGAGCAGCAAAACTGATATGAAGTATCATGATGTGTTAACATAATCATAATCACATAACCTTACATTTTGGCCTACCCCTCAAAAAAATCCCATATTCGCCACTGCTCACCCGGCCAAAACATTAATAATGAATAGTAATAGAAAGTAATCATCTTGAGGTGATGAAAATGGAGACTAGATGATCCTTCTGTACCTGTTTCCATTGACCGCTTCAGAGACTTTTCTTTGAAATGGGGCCGCTGGACGGCTGGACCTTCGGTCCCATTCACCTTCAACACAATACATCGAAATCCAGTGTTCTCCTACACATCTCAATACTCGAAAATATTTTGACCGTGCCTGTTCCTGTTGATTGACATTCCCTAATTTATTGCAGCACTGTCTTTCTCATCAACAACACATTCTCTCTCACTCTCACACTCTATCTCTATCCCACACTTCCTCTCACACATCGGTCTCTGAAGCGTCTAAGGGGGAACGCGCCAACTAGTCTCCCCGACAACTAGTCTCCCCGACAGTAAAGCTCCTTTTGAAACCACATTCGAGGGGATTTACTGACGGCGTCAACTAAGCTCCTGAAAGAGGAGCTTTACTGACGGGGAGACTAGTTGTCGTCAGCGACCGAGGAGCTTAGTTGTCGTCTACGGTCCCGACAACTAGTCCCCTCTGAACTAGTAGGGTATTTACTGTCGGGGAGACTAGTTGACGCTAGCGTGCAAGGAGCTTGGTTGTAGTCACCGAACCCGACAACCAAGCTCCTCGCTCGCTCTGAGTGCCGGAGTTTTCGCGAGTAAACTGACATATATATATATTTTCATGCACTTACTCTATGGATTTCCTCAAATCACGCCTGGTTTCCCCAATCATTCATAGCTTTTTTAAGAGTTATATCACATTTTTCAAGAACAAATAGTTCAAACTTCATAATGAGGTTCAGCTAAGGTATTGGTTCATATTTTTATGTTCTTATCCAAGAGCCAAAACAACAAGCGAGTGAAGCAAGTTCAAAATACCCTTTTGACTGATATGATGTAATAGTAATAATAATAATGTACAAGAGAGATTCGTTTCAATGGGATTTGCAGGCGAGCGAAGTGAGTCCCATTGACACTGCCGGGGTCCAGGGGTCATGGAATTACAGGCAGTGGCGGATCAAGGAGGATCCAGCAGCAATAATATAAAAAAACTTGAGTGAATTGAAAAATTTCAAAGTACAATATTATAGGTTTTATCGATGGAACTATTTGAGACTAGTCGGCAGGCTCGCTTCGCTCGTCTGCATTTTTCATATGGGAATGCTCCTTTTCATCAAAAAGTCAAAAGAAACTTTCAGGAACTGTTTGATTCGAATTATGTAGTGCAGGATGGAAAAAATCGTGTTTCTATTGGTATGAATAAATATTTCTCTGTAGAGACTTTGTTGAGATATTATGAAAATTGTATTCAGTCCAGGCCTTTAAAATTCGAGATAGGAATTTATTTATTCAATCAATGAGAATTACACAACTTACAGAAAAGTACCACAGGCTCATACGTGATCATAGGAATGACGTGGTTAACTTACAAAACATTCATATCAAACCCTCTCAAGTATGAATTTTCCGAGAAATGAAGAAATATGCATAGAAAACTAAATGAAAAACTGGAGAAAAAAATCCCTCTGATTTATTATCACCGCCATTACCTCAAGTTTACACTTTCAAATTCAGTTGTTCCTGAAAACCCTGGAAAAACAACTCATTCTGAACTTGAAAAAATATTAAACGGACCTGTGGAACAGATTTAAACAATTTCTGTCCATAAAGTACTGAAAAACCGAAAAATATAGAAAAACGTTGGAAAACGCCAGCTTTGAGCGTATCTCAATTCAATTCAATATCTTTATTCCAATATAAAAATAATTTACAATATAGAATAGAATAATTATGGAATAATTATTTCCCCGCATGGACTGTTGATCCGTGCGCGGGGAAACAGTACACAATCTATACAGGTAACACAAGTGTAAAAACTACAGTCAATAATTTATATTGATTCCAGTTTAACCTATAAAAAAAAGTTAAATCCTGTAATGTATAAAATACAAACTGTATCAATGACGATTCACACAATGAAGTACCCTACTCAGAATAGGCCTACTTCATCTTCTGGTGAGCTATCTGAACTGACGATTTAACAACATTAAATAGAAAGTACAATATAAGAGCAGAATATAAATAATTATATATAATAATTATCTCAATAAAAGAATATGAATAATTATCTTCGGTGAAATATTGGGCACCTGTCAACATAATATTTTTAGACCCTAGCTGAACATTTGTACCTAATTTAAAAGTTTTTTGTTCTCGAAAAAGAAGAAAAACACTTATTTTGGGCTTGTGTTTGACGTTATACCACAGCTCTTCCAATAGAACATTTTGTACACCTAAAGCAATACCAACTATTACTTTAGTAATAGTAATAGTAGGTATTGCCTAAAGCCCATGTTATACGAGCGCTAAAGCCGCGGCGTTAACGCGGCGCTGGCAGCGCTGAACCAAGTTATACACAGCGTTGTTAGCGCGCACTATAAAAGTAACATTGCTAAGTCAATTTATCAGCGCTCGTATAACATGGACCTTGAGGTGCGTACAGATTTACGCGCCGCAAACACGTGCAATTCATTTTTTAACAGCTGATGCCAAGTTTTTTATATATGTATCTTTTTATATCCGTTTCTTTACGAATACAGATATAATCAGCTGATGGAAAGTGAATTGGTCGTGCTCGCGGAGCGTGAATCTGTACGCACCTGTTTACCAAATTTGAACATTTTCTGTCTATTACTTCTTTTTAAAACCGAGAAATTCAATTCAATTCGTTTATATCCACTTGGCATACAATACATGTACATATATATATTTGAAATTCAACAAAATAAGAGTCACATTTTTACAAAAACAGTACAAAGAACATATTGAGTGGAATTCCCCCAGTAAGACTATGCGTCTGAGATTGGGAGACAGTTCCTGCAGGCAGTATTATTCAGCAGTTATATGGTATTATATATACTATAAGTTACAATATGTGTGATTAACATTATAAAACTAAGATTCAGATAAAAGTAGGTGAATTATAAGTGATAACATAATATAGTGTTGGGTAGCTTGATATCTAGAGTGGGAGAGCAAGAGGACCCAAAAACCGGAGGTAATTTATTGTTTTATAAGCCTCTATCATGTTGGAATTATGTTAAGTTATGTTAGAATTATGTTACTCTATTATGTTACGTTAGAAAACGCAGAAATGTTCTCAAACACTGGAAAACCCGCTTATTTTAGGTGTATCTTTTGCGTTATTCCAAAGTCCTCCTATTACTACATTCTTACACCCTAGCTGAGCTTCTGCACTAAATTTGGATATTTTCTGTTCATTTGTTCTCGATAAAGCTGAGAAAACGCAAAAAACGCTGAAAATAATAATATACATTATAAGAATATAATTTTGAATAGTTCTGAAAATCATGGAATGAAAGGAATTGATAGGTCTCGACCAAGCAGCTGTATCGTTATCACTAGATACGATGTCAACAAACTCTAGATTAGATAATAACGGCTCTCCAGGCTACAGTTTTGAACAGCCAAATGAAAATGGAAGTATTATTGCTATTTATTTAATAATGTAAAATATATAATATTTAAGGTTAGGTTCTTTGATACTTACTAGTCGGCGACCTAAATAATCGGTCGAGCCATATAATTTGAGAATTAACCAGACACCTTGTGGCAAATTAGTTGCGTATAAATAGCATTCGCTTAAACTATGATCAGAGGGTTAGTAAACAAGCATGGCATGTCAATGTAAAAGAAAAAGCGTTTTATAAAATACAAAAATATTTATTATATCATACGAGCATGAACAAAATGTAAAAAATTAATAAAACGATTAAGGAAATGGGATGTAACTTTATTCAGCGCATGAATACATTTGTAGTTTTGGGGTACGCCAATCATAGTGCAGTATTTGACCGGTGGTAGAAGCGAATTGATTCAAAATATTCACGTATTTATTATATAAACAGTAATAAATTGTAAACTACGCAGTACCCAGATTTATGTAACAAATATAAAATAAATATTTAAGACAAAAATATTCGCTCTTTACGTTGTAACATAGCAGTTGATATTAAATAGGGAGTATATTGATCTAGGGGTTGATCTGGGGGTGGATACGTTTCAATAGCTAGTCAGTACTTCTTAAAGTTTTTAGAGAAAAACGTCAGCTATCTACAGAGTATGAGAAAAACGTAATTTGAACCACCCATTGAGTCCACCCATCTTGATTCGATGTACCAATCGATTGAAAAGGTCAGCTTGAAGTTAAAAGCCAATAAAAAATTGAATCATTAAGTTTGATAATTTTTCAACAATAGAATATAAACTCATATCAACTGAAATAGGTACTATCGTTATTCTTGTAAAAACTCTTCTTTCATTCTAAAACTCTGGGGAAGAAAGAATTTGTATCCGTACTCTTATTATGATTATCTTTGAAGAATAAATCTATATTCGATACATAGGAATTCAATTGAGATTGCTGAATGCTAAGTAGGACAATGAAAATTACTATAAGATTTTCTGTCTTCAGGATGCTTCGTAGTATTTTGCGTTGTCTTCAAGAAAGTTTAAAGAATTTGCAGTGTCGAAAAATGTAAATCATTGTTTCATTTCAAGTTGCAATTTATTCCTATCATTCTCATTCCCTTACTTCTTTGAATATTTTCCATGCAACATGATTCATATTTAATGCTGATCTGCGCGTTATTTGTAGTTATATGCAATGAATAAAAATAATGAATTTGGTTTCACCTATTACATGATTGGCATACATTAATTAATGGTTGGAGCATTGTCATCATACCAATCTTACCCTATTTTCTTGTATTCATTCAAAATTATAGGAATTGCAAGTTTTTAGTTTATATTGTTTTTTGTTCCTAAATGATTTGTTTCAAAAATGGGTAGGTACTGATTCAATCATCATCAATATAATATCGTATTGCGAGTACCTATACACATACGCTTGTGGCCTGCCTCTGTCACTGTCCTGATGATTAATGACACCCAAGTCCTCCCATTCTTAGCGTCTGCCTATCCTTATTGTTATTCTGAAAAAATGGATCGCTCAACGGACTGCTAACCCCCAATGTAACTGATCTTATGGATCTTGTAATATCTTATCACGGCGGTAAATAAATGAATATGCTACTTAAAACATCATCGCGAATGTATGTAGGATACCTCTATATTAATAAAGAAATTTGAAAATTTATGCTGTTTCAAAATAAAAAACATGTTTTTTTGAATATTTATAGGATGTAATAAGGGGTAAAACCTATCTGGATAGGGGCATGGAACGATCGAGAGAGAACAATACCCACTCTTCAACGCCAGTGGAATGGAAAACAATAACTGTCAACCCATGCCAATGCTCAACCAATATTGAACAATAGATCTCTTAATGCCCCGATCCATATAGGTTTAGAATAATAAAATATATTTTCAAAACCTACTCCAAAATCCAACGCTCTGGTCCGTAACTCACAACTCGATATAATATTATGTATTGTTTGAAAAATATCAATTAGCACTAAGAAATTAGTTCTTTGATAATATTAAAATGGGTTATAAAATCGTTATAATACTAAACTCATTTATTGCGTAAAACACACCATCTGATAGCAGGATTTGGTTTTCACCAAACGACGGGCATAATATTCTTTGATTCGCCGCAATTTTATTGTGCATATCAATAAAAACTGGTATATGCCTTCACGGTTTAGATGTATGTCGCATCTTGATAAGCTTTGCAGGAACTCATGTTACACCAAGAGCTACAGAGAATAGACTGTCTAATCTCTAATAGTTGGAAATTATAACTTCGATGGACCTGTAAAGACTACGGAAATGGGAATCTCCGAGTAAAAGTATGAGTTTAGTGTGGGATAACATCACTAAACTTAACAGGATGGGAGCATACGCTTCATTGCACAAGGGTCGAGAATATGCTAAATCTACCTCGCAATTGTATTGTTCTCGCTTGACCGGCCCATGCCCCCATTATCTAGTCAATAATGCATGTAATAAACCCAAAATAATGTGGAAGATAATAAATTAAAGACAACCTTTCATTGAATAGTAAATCTGCTTCACGCCAAAAAAATGTATACCTGAGTTCTGAGAGCTTCAACGTGTATAATGTTGACAGCATAAATGAGGTTGTGGCTGCAATACCAAATAGCTTAAATACTGTCTCCCACTATTTAAATAAAGTAAAAAAAGAGGTCGATCTTTCTCATTCCGTCATTTAGCCGTAGAAGAAGTGTTTCTCGCATTGATCCCTCTAAGTAATAGTAGTTGTTTGGATATTTTTCATTTGAATTCCTTCAATGTGAAGCTAGCAGTCAGCATATTTGTGAAGTTCTTTGTCATATCTTTAATCATTGTATTGACTCCAGTACCTTTCCTGATATGCTCAAGCTGTCTGAAGTAGTGCCGATTTTTAAAAAAGGTGACCTCAACCTATGTAGCAACTATAGGCCAATATCTATAGTACCAGTTTTTTCCAAAGTTTTTGAATTTCTAATAGCTCAGCAGATGATTGATTCCATTGAGAAAAATAATTTGCTATCTTGCAGGCAATTTGGCAAAATGGAAGGTAAAAAAATCTGTGAATGCAAGACTATTTGATATGTCAAGAGCATTTGACACTGTCTCTCATGACATTCTACTTTCTAAACTTGAAAGTTTTGGTTTTAATTGTAGATCTGTAGCACTTATAAAGTCATATTTAATGAACAGATTCAAGGCAGTTTATTTTAATGAAGATATGTCTGGTTACAAGCCTGTTATTAATGGAGTGCCCCGAAGTTCAATTCTAGGACCATTACTGTTTATTATCTATATGAATGATTTGCCAGGCAGTATTGAGGATGAGAGCACTTGTTATATGTATGCAGATGATGTGTGCCTGAATATCGTAATCGACCTCAACAGAAGAGAAACCTTATAAAATGAAAAATTAGAACTGATGTCTGATTGGTGTAATGCTAATAAACTTGCTCTGAATTTGAACAAAACGCAAAACTTATATGTATCTTATAATAACTTGAATTCAGGGCATTCTGTCAAATTTCTAGGCATCAATAAACAAAATAATATGAAATGAAAGTGTCATATTGACTGCACTATCCCCAAGTTAGCAAGAGGTGTTTTTATGTTGAGAAGATTAAAGGAAATAGTGTCTCAAAAATTTTTAGTAAATGTCTACTATAGCTATGTGCATTCATATCTTTTGTATGGAGCTATATTATGGGCCAATTGTAGTGATTCCCATTCACTTTTTGTGTTACAGAAAAGAGCAATAAGAACCATGTGTAATGTTCCTCCCCTTACGCACTGCAAACCTCTGTTTGTTAGATTGAAAATTATGTGTTTGCCGTGTATTTTTATTTTTCAATGTTTATTATTTGTAAAGACTAGCTTGCTCTCATTCTCTAGTCATTTAGATGTTCATTCGCACAACACAAGAAATAGGTTAAACCTTAGAAACGAATATTGTCGGTACAAATCTAGTCATATTAGTTTTAGGGCTTGTGCAATTAGGTTTTATTATCAGTTACCGTTACATTATAAGAGGCTTACTAGTGGGTGAATATAAACTTAAAATTAAGAATTTTCTTATAAGAAACTGTTTTTATACCAATAATGAATATTTTGCCTTCAATATGGAGAATTTTTAAGACGTTGATGTGATGATTTCTTGTTGTTTTTACGTAGTATGATTATATATGTAATTTTCTCATGACGTGGCCTATACAAATTGTAATTTGTCTTTGGCAATAAATGAATCTTGGATTTGATTTGAGATAGGTTTCACCCGTAACAAGTAAGTAAACAGCTCACCAATTTATTCCCAGAAAGTTTAATTTGTTCTATTAGTAGTGTTTAATCAATGTACATAATCAGTACAGTGGCAATATTTTTCAACTTCATTCATCAAATTTATTTTACTACTTTTCACACTACTATAGAATTGAACACAAAATACTGTGATTTTGTCAATAACTTCACTATACATACTAAAATAACTAATCACTCCTATTTTTTAATGTTTTAATTGAAGAAGTGAGTAATTTTTAGTTGAATTTCACATTTGAACAAAACATCATGTTCAATAATTGACTCACATCTATTCAAATAACAGTCGAACAGGTTGTCTGGTAGGCCTATTTTAATACCGAATACCACATCAATCATAATTTCCTTCTAGTGATTTTTCACAAAATAAGTCGAACCTCTCTATAACGAACATCACCTTAACGAAATCCTCTACACAACGAATTTTTACCTTGTCCCTTGACATTTAAGAGTTTTGGCTGCTTATTTACCTCTAACGAATTTCAGACCTCTCAGCAACAAAGTTTTCTCTCCACTTCAACATACAAAATGTAGTGTGTATAGGAAGCAGACGGTCATTCTCAAGAAATTGTTTAGTTTCAGCAGAAAGGTCGATAGACTGAAAATAATGGCAATTCAGGTAGGAAGAAGATAGGGTGGTAGACAGTCAATAGAGGTTGAAACACATGTCGGAAATTGAATGCAAGTTATTGGAATAGAATTTCAAGGACTTGTCATTCGTAGACCAGGCAGGTAAACGACTGGACTTTCTCATTTTTGCTTTTGTCACACATTTCAATTCTTAGAACTGACTATGATGATGATTATGATGACTGTGACGAACGAGGAGAAGAATCCGTCAGATCAAGAAGTTATAGAAGCTTTCAGAAATAACAGGCAAGGATTAAAACTGTGAAATAGTGTACCAGACAACATGTTCGACTGTTTGAATAGATGTGAGTCGTTGATTAAACATGATGTTTTTATTCAAATGCAAAATTCAACTGAAAATTACTCACTTTTTCAATTAAAACATAAAAAATAGGAAAGTTGAGTTATTATAGTATTTATAGTGAAATTATTGACAAAATTACAGTGTTGTGTTCAATCATATAGTAGTGTGAAAAGTAGTAAAATAAATTTGATGAATGAAGTTGAAAAATATTGCTACTGTACTGATTATGTACATTGATTACCCTCCAGTAGACGCGTGGTTTTACAGAACATGAATAGATGCGTGTGGTACAGTTGTACCCCAAGATTAGTATATTGATTCATCATCCTGTTGTTTGAAACTTTATCAAATATCAATAGGTCTTTTATGCAACGTTTCTAAACTACTTTACACGATTATGACTTGTTTTGAAAAATTAGCTGTGACTATATTGTACAGAATTTAAAAATGTGATCTTCCATGAATTTGTCTCAATTTTTCCCCATTGTTTAGGCTCTCGAAACTATTTATTTTTTCAAGGTAACAAATAATTACAAACAATAACTTTCATTGACAATTTATTTCTTAAGCCGAATTCATAAGATTTAAATATTTATTTAAATATGTACAAGTAATAAACTGATATATATTATACAACACATCCACAAATTTCAGCTATATGAAAAGGTGCAATTCTTTTTCATATGGCTTGTAATCAAATCATAAAAAATTTAAATTGAGTGAAAACATGTTGAGAATATTATGTGAAATTAAAACTCATATATGAGTTGAAAATATGTGATATAAAATGGTAATAAAAAAATTAGGTGAGGTAAGCGATGATAATATATATATATATATGTTATATTCCATTCATACATGAAGGAATCACTTTTGCAAGACTTACAAACCCATTCTGAAACTGCTTGCCAATTTAATAAGGATCATTTCCAAGTCAGTTGAATTCGGAAGTTTATTTTAGAATTTCGGAAGTTTATTTTTTTAATTTTATGTTTGCAGTGATAGAAGTGGAAACTTCAACAAGCTTTTCTTCTAATAATCGAATTCATAGAAATTCGACTGAGTCATTGTCAATATTGTAGAACCGTTCCATAATTGAATAAAAACACAAATATGTTGTCAAATTCTACACTGTTTGAATTCATAGAATGTGTACAACAGTATCTGTGATTGTAGTACTTCCCCGCCCGCTTCAAGCTGGTTCCAATGTTCAATAGGGTATTAGCTGTCGGGGAGACTAGCTGTCGGGGAGACTAGTTGTCGGATACGATCACGACAACCAGACCCCTCATAGGCAGGGGATTTACTGTCGGGGAGACTAGTTGTCGTGAGCGTGTGAGGAGACTAGTTGTCGCCGACAACTAGTCTCCTTCGTTCTAGTAGGGGATTTACTGTCGGGGAGACTAGTTGACGGCAATGGTATATTTTTCCAGGGGATTTACTGACGCCTGTGATCAAAATAGCGAGGAGACTAGTTGTCGGGGAGACAGGTTGACGGCGACCCGTCTAAGGCCGGTCCAGACTCTCAGGCTTACCATCAGTCCTTTGCTCAAGCAACAGTTGGAAGTCAATGCGTGTGGACCGTAAAACAGATAAAGGCCTGTAAAGACCGTCAAAGTAAAGGCCTGGAATCTTTTTCCAGCCGACCGTAAACCTACAAACCTTTTCCAAAACCTACATTGCGTAAAAATGGAGATAGAGAAATTGTGATTTCAGATTCGGATTCAACGCCCTCAAATTAATAAAATGCCTCTCGAGTACTTGAAAATAAGCAAGATTTTTCTCGAATGGATATAAGCCATTATACCCGTTTTTCTTGATTCTCAAGATACTCTTAGAATTTGATGTTGATATTAAGATGTGCTATTATGATATATTAAGATGTACTTTATTTTTGATATTAAGAATACTTCCACAAAGTTTCAATCCATTTACAATCACTGTGTCTCGAGATATGGCATGTGACCAAAGCCGTTTAGCGGTTATCAGTAATATTATTATCTGTTATTATGTTGTTACTCAATGAATCATATAAAGACCAATTTCCATCGGTCATTGAAGAAGTATGATGACAGACGTCAAACATCATTGTCAAGGCGATACCAACCATGAAGTTATGAAAATCCGTTCATTTCACTCAAATACCCTTGGCATTGCGGTCCCCAAATAACAAAGTGTGGCAGTCAGTCGTTCATGAGGACTCTGATTGCTTTTCTCATAACCGTGTCCTGTTTCATGATTATTTGAGACACAAGCGATAATAACTGACAGTACGTTTCGCAATCCATTCGAAGATAGTTAGTTCCTCCAATCTTCAGATTCATCACTCAATTCTCAAACCAATGCAAAATGAGAAAATTTTTGTCTTTTTACTCAACAGCCAGTCCCCACTCCAACGTGAACGATGAACTCTACCTTTCTTTTTACATACAAAACAAGAGTGGCCAAGAGTACTAGCTCTTCCATAGTTGATGACGAACTGAGCTTGTGAGCACAAAAATAGGAAAACGGACTGACAAAAGACGGATGCGTGTGGACGCAATTTTACATCCTTCTTTCGCTTGAACCGAACGATCCGTCTTTTGCTTGAGTGGAAGACTGACGCTATAAACTTGAGGGTCTGGACTGGCCGGCCTTTAATGCTGCTTTTTGGATTGATGAATTACATTAATATTGTCTAGAACATGTATGTTGATATTTTGTTGTTAAATCTATTTGATCCACTATTGATTGGAAAATGTTTTAGTCAATATTTCATGCGTATTGTAAATACTAATTATTCATTTACAATCTATGCACTCATCTAAATTTAGGGAGGTACAGATAGTGTACAGTGTACATCACTAGACAGCTATCATAAGAACTTGGATAGGCTAAGATATTTGAATATAAGTGGAATATAAATTGAGAAATATTGAATTCTGTAATCTTATTAATAATGAATTGAGTTGGAACTTTATTTATAAACAAATATCACTGATATTCAAACTGACGTCTACGAACAATTAAACTTGTAAACTCAATATCAAATGTAATGGATTTGAGGGATGCAAATTATATGGATTATTTCTCAAAATTGAATGTATGACTATTTTCGTTGATGAATAATATGATCCATATAAACAAACATAAGTTTGCCTCACTGTTAGCAAAATATCATTCTTAAAAAAGCAAATCCACGTAGAAATTTGAAATATCGAAAAACAACTGGAATATTAGGCTAGCTATATGAAACTGCATAGCAATTCTACCAATAGCCATTAAACAAAAGCGCCTAGTGAACTGTTAGTGGGTAAATCATCAAGTTCAGCTTTAACAACTAAGCCGCCGATTTCAATTAAATGTCGTTTCTTGACGGGTAAGTCTTGCTTCTTCAGTAATAATTTTAGCTTTTTTTGTTATAATTTTAATCTACATTTCATGACACCTGTGATTCTCCAAAAATAAGTCTACTGGGGTGCAATCTTGGACTGCATAATACAACTCTGATAAGGTGTTTCTGTGAGGTGGATAATTTGTTTGTATATATATCCCCACCATATCTCAATTCTGTATTGAAATCATTCAGCAATTTGATTTAGTTTATAAAACTTATAAATTAGATACTTGAGCGGTCTGCACATTATTCTGCATATTTTATAAATGATCATCCGTCATTATACCCATTCATGGATTTCACCCTTTCAATATGAGCGCAATCGGGGGCGCGACAGTCGAGACCGACGACATTCGAGGCCTACGACTGTAGAGGACTGTAAACAGTCCTCTACGACCGTGTAGGCCTCGACTGTCGGGAGTGTACGAAAATTAGAGTGGCCTCAACTGTCGCCTAACGCAGGCGACATTTGAGGCCACTTTTTCAGGAGTCCTCTCCCGTCGTAGGTCTCGACTGTCGGGGCTGTACAAAAATTAGAGTGGCCTCAACTGTCGCCTAACGCAGGCGACATTTGAGGCCACTTTTTCAGGAGTCCTCTACCGTCGCTGGCCTCGAATGTCGCTGGTCTCGACTGTCGGGCCTGTACAAAAATTAGAGACTTGCTTGCAGCAGGCGACAGTTGAGGACACATCCTACTGCGATTCCAGACAAAATACATTTTATAATGATTATAACTTCTGATTTGTTGAAAACTAAATTTATGATGGAAACTTCCTTCATAAAAAAAGCATATGAACTTTGAAGGTAGATAGTGCTTATCCTTGAAGGATTTTCAGAACGATCATCTTTGTGAAGAATTACAGCTTAATCAGTCAAGTATTTCAAGCGTGATGAGCTCACATACAAACAGACAAAAAGACAGACACCATCTAGTCTTATAGATGGATAGAAGATAGATAAATATTTAGATTTGTCAATGAAGGAGGCATAATGCAGTAGTAATGGATTCCCATTACTTAAAAATATGTTTAGGGACCATCATCCAAGTACTGGAATGTATATGACTTGACCACCTTTGTTGACGAAACTCAATTGGAGGATGGAAAGATGCTGGTATCTTCATTTTACATGCTGAACTTTCAAAGTTACACGAATTTAAAGTTATAAAGAATTTAAAAGTTACAAAATTAATAAGCTTCAGAGAATAGAAAAAGGTTATATACCTTTTTGATATATGATGCTTAGAGTAATGAACAAATTTACTTTTTTATATAATCTAGGAAGTGGATTCGAAAAATCAACAACTTTACATAAACATTCTTCCTTAAAAATATTTTTTACTGTGTTTTTGAGGGGGCGCGACAGTCGAGACCGATGACATTCGAGGCCTACGACCGTAGAGGACTGTTTTACAGTCCTCTACGGTCGTAGGCCTCGACTGTCGGGAGTGTACGAAAATTAGAATGGCCTTAACTGTCGCCTAACGCAGGCGACATTTGAGGCCACTTTTTCAGGAGTCCTCTGCCGTCGCAGGTCTCGACTGTCGGAGCTGTTTGCTCAAGATATGTCAGTAGGTCAGTTCATTGACCATAGTAGTTCACAATGCTGCCGCTTCGAGTGCCACTACACAGAAAAGATACAACTGCACAAGCTGCCGCTTGGAGCACCACTATTTATAGACAATTTTTAATCCGGTTGAACTGTTATATTTGAACCATCCAAAAGAGATTGAATTTTCTCAGAAACCTTCAATTCAGTATCAGGAGTATTGAAATACCGATATTTGGATCAAAATATAGGCTTTAATTGACAGAATTGAACTCTAGTGATGTAACATGATTAAAAAAGTGAGATTTAACAAGAAATAGCAAACTATGGTAACTAAGTCAGCTGTATTTATCATATCATTCTTCCCCCCTAAAGGTGCCAGTCTTCGAACGTTCACTGAAATCTCTCGTTCATCTGGAAGTCATACAAGGGCAACCTGAGGATTTACATGTAGAACCTCGACTTCTTGATTTTGTGGATCATGTTTGCTTCGCCTCACAATATTCTTCATCCATGTTTTTTGCGTTGAGTAGCCAGGTTGGTAAGGGCCGTCATTGAGGTTGTTGGGCTGCGGGGATGAATGAACATGAGTTCTTGTGGGATGCAGTTGATAGTCGTGCATAGGAGAGAGCGTATACTACTCAGTGGCTCAGGTAGTACCTTCTCCCAGTTACTTAATTCATATTTTTGGATCGGAGTGCTAGTTGGACGGATTTCCAAATTATCCCATTGTATCGTTCCACTTGTCCGTTCCCTTGAGGATTGTAGGGAGTGGTGAAGCTGGTAGCTATGCCTTTTGACGTCAGATACTGTTTTAGATCTTTTGACATGAAACAAGTGCCTCTATCTGAATGTATATATGAAGGATATCCATAAGTTGCAAATAGATCCTCGAGGCTTAGAATTACTGATCTTGTTGAAGTGTCACGACAAGGATAAGCGAATGGAAATCTGGAGTATTCATCCACTATTGTGAGAATATATTATTTGTTTCTGCTGGATGACGGAAGAGGTCCCTTGAAATCTATGTTCAATCTTTCAAATGGTCGCGTAGCTTCCAAATTTCCTTCGAAGGAATGTAATCTTTGCTTCAACTCTGAGCAAATTTTGCATCTCATGCAAATTTTTCTTACATCTTGTACTGAATACGGTAGGTTATTGGATTTTATCCAATGGAAAAACCTTGTAATGCCAGGATGACAAAGATCTTCATGGAACTTCATTAAATTCTGTTCGTTTGTGATACATCCCATCATTATACATGCTCGAGAGAGAGCATCAGCAGAAACGTTTTGTTTACCTGGTCGGTAAATAATGTCATAAGTATTGTGCTAATTCCAGGCGCCATCTTAGAATTTTGTAATTCTTTATTTTTTCTTTTGATGAACCTTCAAAAATAAAAGCAATGGATTTCTGATCTGTGATTTGTCTAAAACATCTACCAGATAGTCTAAGTAGTGTCACCACTTTCTTATTGATTCAACCATAGCATATATGCCTCCTTTTCGATACTAGAATGCTCCTTCTCACTTTTATTCAGTGTTGGGAAGAAAATAGGTTCTATCCATTGGCTTGGACATTACTGACACCAAAGGTGTCAATAAAAATAGTGACAGAGTCATGGCCATAGACGTAGTTGTGTAGTATGTTTATGGCAAAGCAAATGGCTAGCATTTCTTTTTCTACTTGAGCATAGGATTCTTCAGTTGTTGTCATTGATCTTGATCCAAAGTACAATGGTTTTCCTTCTTGAAGCATACAGAAGCCAAGTGATTCCTTCGATGCATATCATGGTATTTCATTTGGGCTCTTTGGGTCGAATGCTCTTAATACTTGAGGACTGCATATAGCCTGTTTTAATCTCTGGAAAGCTTGACTGTGAGTTTTGTACCATTCCCATAAAGTATCTTTCCTCAGAAGTTTTCTCATGGGTGATATTAACTCTGACATATTTGGAATGAAATGTCTTAAGTAGTTTACCATTCCCAACATACATTGTAGATCTTTTTTATTCTTTGGATTTTCAAGTTTCTGTATTATTTCAATCTTCTCGGGGTCGGGTAGCATGCCTTTTTCGCAAAATATTACACCTACATATTTTATTTGAGGCACACAATACTAAAAGTTTTTGAAGTTGAATTTTACATTAAATTTCCTTGCTCTTTCTAAAACTTTAGTCAGTATCATATCATTTTCTTCTTTTGAATTACTAGCAATGCAGCGGTCATCAAAGTACAGTGAGATGCCTTCAATATCTCCAGTATTTGTGCACTAACCTCTGAAACAGTTCAGGCAAGCACGACAGACCAAATGGTGCTTGTAAAAGTCTGTATGTTCCATATCCTGTGCTAAATGAACACACTTACTGGACTCCTCATCAAGTGCAATATGATAGAATGCATCTTTAATATCTAATACAGTAAAAACCTTCTTGAGTGACAATTTTGGTGCTAGTTCTTCCACTGTTGGAATGAGATAACGTTCCCTGATTATATATTTATTAAGTTCAACTGGGTCAATACAAATTCTCAGTGATCCATCCGGCTTTTCAACAACTACAACGTTATTTATCCAGTCAACAGGCTCTTCAACTGGGGTTTTAATACCTTTCGACTTTAATCTTGCAAATATCAGGAAAACGCCCAAGGCTGTCGAAGACATGTTTGTTTTTTTATAGATAGCCTGTTTTTCCTTATCCACTTGATAATCTGTATAATTTTTTTATCTATAGAGTCAACTCTTTCAATCAAGTTGCGATCAATACATGATTCTAGGCCTAGGATTGGAACAGCTGAAGGACACTTTACAATTATAAACTTTGCTATGGATATTTTAGACTCAGATTCAATTTATACAGTTACTCAACCTACAGGTCTTATCTCAAAACCCCCAAAAGCCTCCAACAGTACATTACATTTCTCCAATGACTTGTATGGAATACCATATTTTCCAAGTAAGTGAAATGGTAGAATATTAACATCAGCTCCACTATCAAGCTTGAATTTTATTTTATGCCCATTTAGAAGCAATTCTTGTAACCATACCCGTTTTTTGCTAAGCAAGTTTACAGTATAAATGCTATCAATTTCATGGGGTGATTCCATCACTTCCGCTTCCTCATAACTTTGATCTTCCTTGCTGCTAATCTCATGAGTTTGCTGGGATTGTTTCAATCTACATACTATGGAAAAATGATTGGGTTTTGAGCAATAGTTGCAGATCTTTCCTAATGCTGGACAAATCCCTGAGTGTTTTGTACAACATCTGAAGCAACATTTGTTATTGATTACTGACGACTTGTTAAGTTTTTTATACAACACATAGGATTAGCTGTAGGGGTGGAAGGCGTCTGTTTGACTGAGTCAACACCTCTCATGATTTCAGTGCCTCTGTTCAATATTTCCATATTTTTATCCGCAAGCTCAACTGATTTTCAAAAGTTGTCCACCTTGTCAAGATTAGCATAATTTCATAATTAGCATATGCTTTCATAATTTTATCTTCCTGGTCATTGAGGTTACAAGGTTTTATTAATCTTCTTAAATCTGCATAAAAACTATCAAATGGTTCATTAGGACTTTGTTTTCTGGTTAGCAATTTGTAGATGTCCATTGTCATGTTTTGTTTTGGCTTACAATATTTCTCCAAAACTTCAAGGATTGAGGTAACCGTTTCAATGTCGTTCTCCCCTGATAATGTGTTGTACAATTTAAGTCCATCAGGTCCCATTTAGTTTTTCAATCTAAATTTTTAGTTGTCTATTTGTTTCAATCTAGCAATTTTAGTTGTTGTTTGAGCTGAGAAAACGCGGTTATTGGCGGAGGAATAATGTTGACCGAACATTATGGTACATAGTGGTACATACATTATGGAACATTAGTTATGGTAACAGCCAATTGCACAGCTTGTGACATGTTCGTCGGAAAACGGAAACGAACCTGTCGTCCTACCTCTCCTTCCAATCCGGCCAAGTAAGTTACTAAGAGCCTGTGCTCAGCTCCTTCTTTTAAAATTCTCTGTTCCTCAGGATTGTTGGTTTTTGTATGGTTTTGTCACAAATTGTTCGGAGTCGATCAGAAAATTGTTCAGGAGTTTCTCCCTTTCTCTGGATGGTTGTCTGTAAGGAGGTATATTGAAACTGGTCGCGAACCTTTTCTGAAAAGCGTTCGATCAGGGCCTTCTTTATATCATTATAAGAAGTACCTGCTTTGATTAAAGGGGAACTTCTAAAGAACGTTAGAGCAGTGCCTTTTAATCTTTTCATCATCTGACCAATTGCCTAGAGCAGCTACGTTGTCTACTTGTGATAGAAAATCAACAATAGAAACTTTAGAACTATGGCCATGCCAGGGTTCAACTACATTCACTAAAGCAAAATCTTTTACAGTACGGTAACGGTAACGGGCATTGGATTGGTACTGGCTGCCAACTGTCGTGATATATCAGCGACAGCTGCCTTCCTTTGATTTGCCATACTAGCGGCACTCCCAGGTTTTTCTTCACCCATTATTGTTTGAAATTAGTCCGCTACGAAATTAGGACGCTACGTTCGCTACTATAATCAGTAAAACCATTAATATAGCCCTCAATAATTCTCTGTATAAGGGACCGTAAAATGGATTCACATCCCTCTAGTAAGGTATCTGCGTCTACAATTGGTAGATAATAGATACGAGCTGATCGTCGCTGGGAATCAGCCAAATCAGTTTTTTCTTGTTATCACCATATAATCGTTATTTGAATGATGTTTGTATTTAACACGGGTCGCGTTCTTAAATTTGGAGTGTCATTGATAGCTTCTTTAACTTCGTTTTCTTTTTTAGGGGTCTCAGATGATTTTTTACTGGATTTCGCGAAGACAGTAACACCTGGTTTATTGGACAAATTTAGAGGCGAGCAACTTGGAAGAGTGATAGACGGGAGGGGACTTCTTGTATCGTGAACATGTTCATAGTAAGCATCTATCTGCGCGGAGCAGGTTCCTATTTTCATGAATAGCTCACGTAACTTACATGCGAATTCTGACTAGTCGACATCGGGCTAACTACAGAGCCAAAAGGTCTATACCATTCAAGAGCTTCTACACTTTCGTTTTCAGTTATCTTTAAAGTTTTCGATTTCTTAGTACCCATAAACACAGTCACTCGGCAAAAATCATCTGGCTAAGATCAATATATAAGAATACATTCTGATCGCTGTAATTCTTCTGTTATGTCAACCTATAAATGTTTCCTATCTTTTGACGGCGTGTCAGTCCAAGGCACCACTTATGTTATGGATTATTAACTGTCTATTTTATCTCAAAATGATAAATTAGCCTATATGTAATATTAACTTCTCAAAGATATAATAAGTGAGAAGTAACGATTGATAATAATAGTAATAAAAGATATAATATGGCGCCAAGTAAAGAAAAATGTAACTTATGCAATAAATCAATGTATGGTCGGCAAGAGACTATTCAATGTGAGATTTGTGCATTGAAACAACATGTTTTATGTTTGGAGATCAGAGTAGTGGGGTTTTGAGAGAGCTGCCTATCCAATAGAAATCGAGGGGTGTGGCCTCCCCCCTCCACCCCCCCTGCCCCAGTCGGCCATTTTGGCCCCGCCCCCAGCCAATAGGAATCAAGGGGCGTGGCCACGCCCCCCTCCACCCCCCCTGCCCTAGTCAGCCATTTTGGTACCGCCCCCTCCACCCCCCAGCCCCAGTCGGCCATTTTGGCCCCGCCCCCAGCCAATAGGAAGCAAGGGGCGTGTTCAAAATGGCGTCCCCCTTCCCTAGTGCCCCCACCACCCCAACCAATAGGAAGAGGCCATTGTAGCAGGTGTCCATCTCCCCTACCCAGCATGGGTGTGTTCAAAATGGCGTCCCCCTTCCCTAATGCCCCCACCACCCCAACCAATAGGAAGTGTAGCAGGTGTCCATCTCCCCAATGGCGGCGGCGGCCATCTTTGTTGTAGCAGGTGTTAACTGACTGCCCCAGTTAACACCTGCTTAATTTGCATATTAAAAATATCCCCACATTTAAAATCTTTAAAATCTCTCAAACTACTACTAATCTATTTCCCAGTCATATTTTTTTCTTTTTTTTCCTGCATCACTTGGTCGCCTATCACTGAACATTCTTTTCAAAAACAACTCTTGCACCTGATCAGAATTCAAATTATGTTGTACAGCTTCACTCATGTCAAAGATGTACCTCTTTTTTACATATTGTGCAATCAAATAGTATGAAAAGTTGAACAACTGTTCATTTAAATATTTCTGAAAATCTTCACCTTTCATAATCATCTGCATAATGTCATCTTTTAGCTTTTGGTGAGAAGCTGAATTTTTTTCATCAAGTTTCTTTTGCACCTCAGCCAACATAATATTGAATGTTGATTCTAGATCAACTACTTTCAAATTATAATCTTGCCTGTTAATAAAGTTAAGTTTATTTTGTGCAATTAGATTGTCTTTTAATTCTTTCAATTTAGTTTCTAGCAAATCTGTATCAACATGTTTTAAACAATTGTTTTTACTTTGTTGTTCACATAATGTCTTCAATTCGTCTGATTTCTGATCAAACAACGATCTACTAACATACTTTAGCTCAATATCATCACTAATTGATTTAGACAATGTTTTCAATTGTGAATCGAAATACTGTTTTTGTTGTGCTATCTCCTTCAATATATCAGACATTGAATGCAATTTACTTTCAAACACTTTTTTAGTAATTAAATTTAATTTAATTAAATTAATCAAATTAAATTAATTAAATTTAATTTAATTTAGACTGTAGTTTTTGGAATATACTAGTTGATATTGCAAGTAATTTGCTGTCTAAATATTTCCTATCTACTAAATCAGATGATTCAGATTGCAATTTAGTGAATATATTTGTTGATATTTCAAGCAATTTACTGTCCAAGTATTCTTTGTTAACTAGCGGTGATGATTGATCAGTCTGTAGTTTTTGTATTATACTAGTTGAAACTTCCTTTAATTTACTATCCAAGTATTCTCTGTTAACTAGCGACGGCGACCACAATGGATCAGACTGTAGTTTAGTGAATATATTTGATGATATTTCAAGCAATTTACTGTCCAAGTATTCTCTGTTAACTAGCGGTGACAATGGATCAGACTGAAGTTTATTGAATATATTTGATGATATTTCAAGCAATTTACTGTCCAAGTATTCTCTGTTAACTAGCGGTGACAATGGATCAGACTGAAGTTTATTGAATATATTTGATGATATTTCAAGCAATTTACTGTCCAAGTATTCTCTGTTAACTAGCGGTGACAATGGATCAGACTGAAGTTTATTGAATATATTTGATGATAATTCAAGTAGTTTACTGTCTAAATATTCTCTACTTGCTGCCACTAATGATGATGATGATGATGCTGCTGCTGCTGATTCACAACCACTGTTTAAAACTAATGGTGCTGTTGTATTAAACACATGATGTGTCCTACCAAATCGATCTATTGTACTACTCACTGCAGTGGCGGCGGCGCTACTGCCCGACATCTCTATTCTTGTCAAGTGTTAAACACATACTAACGACTAAAAGCAGCAACATTGCCACCTAATCTGCCCTGCTAAGCGAAAGGGCCGTATCTACAAATTTTCATATTTTGAGTTATATATCGAATACCATGTATTTTTAGGCGGGGAATCCAATGGACTAGGTTTAAAAGCCGTATCTGCAACCGTTCTCGAGATATAGACACTTTGCTATAAGCAGTATAGCCGTATCTACAAAACCAGCAAGCAAGAACACAGCATAAGAGCAGTATCTACTAGTACTAAGCAAAAGAGCAGTAAGTGCATTGTCAGATACTGCTCTTTTCCTTAGTATTGTAGATACTGTTCTTTGCCTGAGTATTGTAGCAGTGATTTGGCAGATACGGCTGTTATGAAAAATAAAAGCTGTAGATACTGCTCTTATCCTTAGCTCAGCCTGACGGTTTCTTGTTAGTTGCCGCCAAAAATCTTATGTTTTTAGGCTAGATCAGACTGTGATGTGAGTTTTTACTAGCTGCAAAAGTGTGTATGAAAAGCCGGTTCAGTAACAATAAATGTTAGACATATGAAAGGCTTACAATGGTGTTTGTTTGTTGTAACTGTAGTGAACATTTTTCACTAAATAACAGATCGAAATTTATTGTGCATCGGTCAGTTTGTCAAATACCGGTATGTGAAGAGCCTGGAACTAACAGCAATTATAAACCAAACCAGAAAATAGGTATCATTAGCCTGCAATAACTAATATAATTTCAATCTATGATTAATGAGTATTTTACAAGTGAACATTAAATAATTACCCCATAAAGTATTAGTAAGGTACCGGTAATGGTAAAAGTTATTAGGTACCTACTTAACGAATTTCATTGCTTGGATAATATAATGTTATTACTAACAGGAGTGCCCAGCCCCCCAAGGGCAATGGCGCATGCCCCCCCCCCCAATCCAAGTGTAATGCCCCCCCCCCAAAGTATCCCAATTCCCAACCCTCTAGTTTTTAACATTAGTCAGCGCTCAGTGTATGACAATAAAATTCACATCTTACATTCTAATCTTCCAAAGGACATTATTCACCTTTGTTCTTGTGGGGAATTCTTTCTCTTTTCATAATATTATAAACATATATACCATCGTTTCTTATCTCTTTTAAAATAGAAATAAAGTATCTTTTTGATATTATTTTTGAGTCTAGCAGTGCACCCGTTCTTGTTCGGGAGGACTAAAAATTACTACATTACATCAGGAAAAACTACATGACAAATATTTTAATAGGATATTACAATATAAGTAAGGGAGGCTTTGCTTTTTAAATGTAAAGGTTACTTATGAAAAGTTGAATAATAATATCATTGATATTCTTTTATTGCAAAAGAATATTGCATAGCAATTTTGGTGAACATTCATACAAATTTGAAACGATTTTATTCATACAATATATAATTTCGGCAAGTTTAGGTATTCTGAATCCTATACTATTAAACGAGCAATTTCTGTTTAGATGTTTATATGTTTGTATTTCACCGGATCTCGAAAACGGCTCTAACGATTCTCACGAAATTCAGAAAATAGTAGGTTTATAATATAAAAATTCGAGTGCAATAGTTCTCATCCCTGGGGAAACTCGCTGAAGGACATTAAAAGAATTTATTCATCCTTGGAAAAACAGCTGATAATTTCGTCGTCTGTTGATGATGGAAGTGAGTGAGCGAGTGCATGTGTGTAGGACTGAGACAAAATTATGACTCAGCTGTTGAACTTTTGTACCCAATTCAATCAGGTACTTAGTGGCAGTTGTACAAAAGCCGGTTAAATTTTAATCCTGATTAATTCCAGTAGAACCAATCAGATAAGCTATCTTTTTGAGATGGTCTTCTGTGATTTGGTTCACGTGAAATTAATCAGGATTAGAATTATCATGCTTTTGTGAGAGAAATTTTTGCATTCCTCTGCGAATTAATCTCAATCCACTGTGATTAGATAGAACCTTTCTGTATGAACTATGAATATTTATTATAATTTCTTCTCTCGTAATAATTTTTATATGCTCTTGTAGTTTTGTAGGTACTCCAGAGCGGAGCTAGGTGCCCCGATATTTATCATAAATTGGAACAGGTTGTCACTGATGTTGTGTTGTTGGTAGTATTTACTTTTTAACATTACAGGAGTAAATAACACAAGTCGAACAAAATTTATCTTTGAATGGTTTGGTTTTTGGAATAAAGATATCATCTGAACAAATACATTTTGTAAACTCTATCTATTAATACCAAATATCGGGGCACCGAGATTTGCTCGTTATTTATTCATAAACAGAACTCAATTCTTTGAAATGATTGGGAAAGGACTAACAGGCACAGCCCAAAACTGTTTCTTCCCTGAATTTTGATTTATACACTATAAAATTTATAGTTGGAATATGTAATATTCCAAAAAGTAGGTTATGTTTCATACACTTGAATTCAAGTGAAATTTTCAGTCCAAATATTCGAAAACATAAAAGTTCTAATTTAGATTGTTTACATACCAAATTGAATAACAAAATAGCACTCACTAATCACTTAGAACTGTAAAATAATGATTAACTTTGAATATTATGATATTATATTATACAATCTCATGTGAACAAATCAGATTACCGTATTTTGATCGAGTCAATTAAAATTTCTAGATTTCTCGCGACATACGATAAGCTAATTGATTACACAGCTGATCTCCCACACAGGCACACGCATCTTCTGTTATCGACAGACGACGAAATCATCATCTGTTTTTCCAAGGATGAATAATTTATTATCCTTTTCATGTCCTTCAGGGAGTTTTCTCAGGGATGAGACCTAGTGCAATCGAATTTTGCTATCATAAACCTACTATATTCCGAATTTCGTGAAAATCGTTAGAGCCGTTTCCGAGATCCGTTGAACATTAACAACCATATAACCAGATAGCCAGATATAAAAATATAAACAGATATACAGAAATTGCTCGCTTAATATAATAGGATAACAACTTATAGTCCAGTCAAACGATCGTTTTTCAGGAAACAGCCCCGAAAGAATATTTTTCGATGGTTCTATCTGTATTTTGGGGCGCTAAATTCTAATCTGAAGTTTAAAGTTTTGATCCTGGACGTATCCTCATGTGTGCCCCCCACCAGGAATTACTGAAATCTAACGAGTGATTCTCATAGAACATAACCCTCGTAAGGTGATTTCAGCCGAAATATGTTTCTGTTTTGTTAGGAAGGCCATGAAAAGGTATTATAATGAAAATTTGAATTTTGGCTGTAGGACATGATTTTCTATTTTTGGGTATATTCCCCCTCACACCTCTACTAAATTCAGAAATAGAAACCTCAGGAATTCTGTTCAGAATTAATATTGTTAATTCACGTGATGTGTGGCTTTCTATCATTACTAGAAAAAAATCCTAGTTGTATAGGGTAGAAGTGGTAGGTTTGCATAATTTTGAAAACTCCTTAAAAATACCCCTTTTTTGGAAAATTTTAGCTCCAGAATCAAAAATCGTAGAGTCCTGCATGACCTCTCAATTTATTGTTAATTTTATTATCTTTAATATTTTAGAGAATGCTTTTTTCAAAAAGTTCTCAAGATTAAATGGAAAACTTGAAAAAAGTCCGGAATTTTTGTTTTTTTGGGAGTTTTGGGGGTCAAGCTGACCTCATATAGAATTGCCCCCATATAGAATTAAAGAATCTGTATAATATAAATAGGCAATTTAATCAATAAGCATAATGTATATGTCACATACTGCCATTACAACTTGTAGCTCATTATCATAAAGGGAGAGAATGCTAAGCAAAAGAGCAGTATCTGTCAGTTACTGCCCTCTTGCTTAGCACAAAGCTTTTTTAAAAGGCAGTATGTGCATTATTATGTGGAAAACATAAAAAAACATAGAAAAATTGAATAATTTGTGATTTATAGCCTGTATTTCTCTTTACATAACTGCGTCTATCTAAATGAGCAGCGGTAAGCTGCAATATATTACGATATTTTCTTAAATCACGTTCTGTGTACAGTTTCTGGTCAGGCTGTTTTTTAAATAGAAGTTCACACAAACCAACTGTTAAACGATACTTATTATTATTGTCGATAATTAAATAACCATTGGCAATACTAATATCCTTTACACCCATATAGTATTCATTTACTTTACTATCATAACATATACCATAAGATATACAATTATTCATTTTTTCATTATGAAATTCACGTATATACTCATCAATAAAATCCACTGTTATTGTTGTTTTATTCAAAATATCACTTACGTTAGATCTATTCAAACCCTCATCCACATCCATTTCCTTGCCCGTATCTTCTCCTCCTCCTCCTCCTCCTCCTCCTCATCGTCCTCTGATTCTTCTTTAAGTCTGCTGCTACTAGTGTGTGCATGTTGTACAAGTGTATCTTTCAATTGTTTAGTGGATTGATAATTGGTTCTAATGATTTTTGTCTAATCGTATCATTTTCCCTAATCATACTAGTTAATGATCTATGTTTATTAATAATTGACTTACGCAAACCTTTCATCCTGTCAATTACTTTACTAGTATGACGATGATGATCACGTTGCACTAGTCTTCGCCGGCGCCCTCCTCTTTGTTTTTTTCTTTTTAATTTAATTTTACACATATTGCTAGTAGTAGAACGATAATTAGTTCTTTCACCTACACTGGCTCAACAACAAATGATGAGAATTGACACATGTCAATTGGTGGTGCTATACACACTTGGATCAATATACTTACCAAGACAATTACGATATTTACCAGCATCTGGTTTACACTCAGTGAAAATTGAAATAAAACTATGATTTCCGCCGCTTTGCCATACATGTGAACATAGATTTCTGAATTCAACAAATGTCATATCAGTTCCGACAAAATCCCTAAATATTAGTTTTAATTGTGCATATCCATTTTAAAATAATCAGCATATTTGCATTGTCTCTGATATGATGTTTTGAAATTGCGCCATAGCTTTGAATTAAGTACACACAATCTATGCTTTTGTGTCTGCCCATTGTGAAAAAATTACGTATTTGCGGCACACGTGTAACATTCAAATCGTCAAAAATTATCAGTGAATGAGTGTCGATATCATTCGGTTGCGGTATACATTCAATATTGTCAGATTTATAGTAGTTTACACACTTGAGTTTTGAAAAAACAACATCCAATAGTTGATATTTTCCTGATACAAAGACTTACTGAACAAGTATAGGTTTTTGAATTTAATCCATTTTATCAAATATTAAATTCAGCAGTACATTTGTCTTTCCACAATTTGATGCACCGCAAATTAGAATTCTAGCTGAACTTGGCAAAAACTCACCATGCTTTTTTCTATCTAGACAATTTTTGCCGCCCACTTGTTTTGTATCTACAATTAGATTATCAAAGTTAACTATTGCTATTGACTCTTTTGCTGTCGTCATAATAATAACTCTTGCTGCGCGTGCGCGCTTGCTGTTTACACATGCGTGTCTACAGTTCAACTATGCTGTTAACATCGCTACATCCGATGTGTGTGTGTGTGTGTGTGTGTGTGTGTGTGTGTGTGTGTGTATACTACAAGCGGTTTATGAATGAAGAAAACACGCACATACAATGTTCACAGTTTATTAAAAATACTAGATACATACAAATTTAGCAGCAGCAGCAGCTAAAACAAGCGTATCTTACAAAGTTGACAAAAAGTTGAAAATACATACATTAGTTGACAGCTGCATACATAAAAGGTGAAAATATACATACAAAGTTGACAGCAGCTGCAGTAAGGTAAGTGGCGACAAATCTAGTGATAATACATAGACAAAGTTGACAGTGTTAATATTATAAAAATTATTACAAAGCGTGTGTCTTTCACATAATACAGTATAGCACCAGCGTCGCACGCATTAATTAAGATTAGCCATTGACATGCAATAATCTAAAATATAAATTAATATCTTTTCTATCTTCTTATCATCATCAACATCGGCTACATTAAAGTCTATTGATTTAATTTGCGAGTAAAGTATGTTTAGTTGCATAGAAAAT
>NC_052518.1:92583410-92667347 GCF_014356525.2 Nilaparvata lugens | reverse complement strand
GCGTGTATGAACAATACAGTGTTCAGTTGTAATGTGTTCTAATAGCTTGAATAATAACATAGATATTCCTCAGTCGTCGTCGTCGTCGTTATCATCATTATCATCATCATTGTCATCATTGACAAAAGCAAAATTTGATGCATTTGTACATAGAATGTGTGCATGCACCGACGGACAACAGAAAATGGACGATGATGAGCAAGTATCAACAAAATTTCGAGACTTTGGCATACAATGCGACTTGGATAAAGAAGAAGAATTGGAGAAGGAGGCAGCAAGAATTAAGGAGGAGGAGGAGAAGAGTAAAGAAGAATGCGACAGGAAAAATGATGACATTGATTTTGCTGTAGTCGAGTTTCATTTTTTCAAAAGTGATGATAATTTTATCATTATTAAAGAGGTAGCCATAATCGATTACAAACTACGTCATGTTGTGCTACACTTTAAATCACCATTTCCGAAAACATTACTGAGTAGAAAAATGTACCGTGATGTCAGCTGGCTTGAACATAACTATCATAAAATTAGATGGGACCAAGGCGACTTAATTTACACTGACGCGCTGCTTGCTTCATATTTGCAAAATTATACCACAATCTATACAAAGGGAAGAGAAAAAACACAGTTTTTGAAAAGGTTACACGACAATGTGCTTACTATGCCGGAGGATATTCAAAAACCAGACTATACAATGTTTGAAAATTCTTGGTGTTTTAGTGTATGCAAAATTCATAACAAATCGTCTAATGGTCGGTGTGCGTTGTTCAGTGCCTATCATTATTTGACAATCTTGATGTGTAACAAGCAAACAAAGGAGAATAGTGCTGCTGCTTCAATGCCTACAAAAAATATGAGTTCATTGAATCGTAATGCTGCTGATATCGATTATACATGCGAAAATAATAGAATGGAAAGTATGAAACATTGTAAGCTGTTAACTAAACAACGAAAACGCAACTATGCCCGACAAGGTTTTTATTTTGATGGGGAAAGCATACTATGTGTTTATTGTGGATTTGATTTGATTTCGCATAAAGCGAGAGTATGCAGTCTGACCTGTAGCGGTGGAAGGGAGAAGCAAAAAGCAATAAATTTCACTGTTCTAGTACCACTCATTTAGTGTACCTTCGCTAGCAGCAGCAGATTGAAGAGCTATAATGAATCCGCAAACTTGGTCTTATGCGCCAGAATGTTTAGAAATTAAATTACAAAACTACATTGAATGGTATGATTTGTGTCAAAAAGCAATAGAGACAAAAAACAGTACTATTGCTAGACAATTGAAAGCAATATTTCTAAATACAATTAATATTAACGATATCAGTGATTACTTAGCTTATTACAGACCCTTTAGTTTGAATGTAAACAAGCTAATAAGAATTGAAGAAGAAATTTTAAGATCGCTAGAGGTGAACAGAGGAGGAGAAGAAGATGCGGCGACTAGCTGTAAAGAAGAGGTGGGTAGGAATGCGCCTACATGTAAAGAAGAAGAAGAAGAAGAAGCGACTAGCTGCTGTAAAGAAGAGGTGAGAAGAAAGGAATGCGGCTACATGTAAAGAAGAAGAAGAAGAAGGTAGAAAGGTGTAAAGGTGAATGGCAGGAAGTCAACAGAAGGAAAGGTGTGAGGAGGCGGAGGGGAGAACGTGTCAACAGAAGGAATGTGGAAGGAGTCGACAGGAAACGGTTGTGGGGGGCTGACGGCTTAACAGGTTTGCTCAGTCTTCAACCGACAACCAACGCAAGCATATAGCTGCTTTGTTATTCTTGCACACGATCGCGGTAAGCTTTTTATTATTATTATTATTATTATTATGGAACACCATAGAAGCAACACTGGAAATGATAGACTTTTTAGTATGAAGTCATTCAATTATATTTCGAAAACTGAATATCCAACGGTCTCACTCAAAGATCTTGACCATGATTCGTGGTACCGTGTTGTACATGCTAGATTGGTGAGAACACAACAGGGTCAGCGAATCATAATGAGGTTATACGATCATGACAGCAATGGTGACTATTATTGCGAAGTTTACTTACCTGAGAAATTTCTGAGTGTATTGAATCTTCAAACACTTGAGGATTTCAACAAACAAAAACTCTATCTGAAGTGTGTACAACGAGAAGGTAAATCGCCTCTTGTTCTTCTAGAAGAAGAAAGGAATATATAAAAAAAAAAAAAATAAATAAAAAAAAAACCCATTCCCATCATTGATTGTGCAATAGGCCTAATGTTGATTAATACTTTGTATTGAATAACTAAGTGACATTCAATTAGAGTTTTCTCAATATGGGGATAGCACATTAAAAAAAGCGCCACCATTCCTTTTACAGCATAGTGTGGGAAAAATAACAATTCTCATGAAATGTAATTTTTTTCATTCTTCCTGTGGTGGTGGAAAAAAGGAACATATTGTTGTGCAATAGGCCTAATGTTGATTAACACTTTGTAATGAATAACTATAGTAGTATGTAGAATAGATTAGCCCGATCTATTCTACAACCTATTATAGCAACATTCAATTAGAGTTTTCTCAATATGGGGAAAGCACATTAAAAAAAGCGCCACCATTCCTTTTACAGCATAGTGTGGGGAAAATGACATCTCATACGTGGTGAACAAATATGAAATGTAATTTTTTTCATTCTTCCTGTGGTGGAGGAAAAAAGGAACATATTGTTGTGCAATAGGCCTAATGTTGATTAACACTTTGTAATGAATAACTATAGTAGTATGTAGATTAGCCCGATCTATTCTACATCCTATTATAGCAACATTCAATTAGAGTTTTCTCAATATGGGGAAAGCACATTAAAAAAAGCGCCACCATTCCTTTTACAGCATAGTGTGGGGAAAATGACATCTCATACAAACAAATATGAAATGTAATTTTTTTCATTCTTCCTGTGGTGGAGGAAAACAAGGAACATAGTTTAATTTGCACCAAACTTTGTGCGCTAGTAGTGTAGTTTGAGAGTTTAGCGCTAGTAGTGTAGTTTGAGAGTTTAAAGATTTTAAAGATTTTAAATGTGGGGATATTTTTAATATGCAAATTAAGCAGGTGTTAACTGGGGCAGTCAGTTAACACCTGCTACAACAAAGATGGCCACCGCCGCCGTTGGGGAGATGGACACCTGCTACACTTCCTATTGGTTGGGGTGGTGGGGGCATTAGGGAAGGGGGACGCCATTTTGAACACACCCATGCTGGGTAGGGGAGATGGACACCTGCTACAATGGCCTCTTCCTATTGGTTGGGGTGGTGGGGGCACAACGCCATTTTGAACACGCCCCTTGCTTCCTATTGGCTGGGGGCGGGGCCAAAATGGCCGACTGGGGCTGGGGGGGTGGAGGGGGAATGGCTGACTGGGGCAGGGGGGTGGAGGGGGAATGGCTGACTGGGGCAGGGGGGTGGAGGGGGGCGTGGCCATGCCCCTTGATTCCTATTGGCTGGGGGCGGGGCCAAAATGGCCGACTGGGGCTGGGGGGGTGGAGGGGGGAGGCCACACCCCTCGATTTCTATTGGATAGGCAGCTCTCTCAAAACCCCACTACTGATCAGTGATGAGCTGAATTTCTTTAAAGACTCAGGCTTTGAATGTCAAGCCTGTATAAGTAAAAAGTCGTTAATAGTGAATGACGATACACCAGTTCGGCCACTTCCAGCTGGGCAAGCTGTGACAAATCGGAGTTTCAACTCTGACACCAATATCAATGACAATGACCCAGTATGCCAGTAGTCACTAAGGCCGATAATTTAATTGTGAGTATGCTTAGGGAATTAGAGAATACTTTCACTAATAAATTTCTGAGAATGGAGAAAGAAAATGCTTCACTCTTTGCTAATCTCTCATCGGAAGTAGCTGCATTGAAAGAGGAGCTCATTACATTGAATGAGGAGAATTCTAGGTTGAGAAGTATCCTTCTTAAAAAGCTGGAGATATCGAATGTGACCTCTTGTCCCAAAAGTGTTGAGAGAACAGAGTGTAATCGTGTTATTTCTGCTAATAAGGTAACAGCGGCCACTCTCAAGACTGTTGATTTGGAAATTAAGGGAGCAGTTCAACAGGCCAATGAGATTGCAGTGGGTGTGAAGTCGAAAGAAACTTGGGCTGAGGTTGCTGGGAAGCCAAGGAGAATAAACCGTGGTGTACACACTACTGATAACAACAGAACTGCCAGCAATATTAAATCTGTATTCAAGATAAAACTAAACTCAGTTGAACAAAAGAAAAATAGAAGTCGGTTTCGAGTCGGGTTACGGAAGAATACAGACATTGCAATAACGTCTAGGAATAAGGTGCTGTTTGCTAGTCGTTTCTCTCCTGACAGTTCAACAAAAGACATAGAACAACTGATTAGGAGCACCATCTCAACTGGGTTTGTTTCCTGCACAAAACTTCGTTCAAAATTTCCTGAATCATAGTTCCTTCCATGTATTGGTGTCGGAAAACATATTCAAGGAAGTATGCAAACCTGAGGCCTGGCCTGAAGGAGCCATTATATCCCCTTTTTATGGTAAACTATCCAGTTCCTCAACTCACGCAGCTAAAACTACGAGTAAAGCGGTCCCTATTGCCAACTTGAATCCCGTGGAGGGCTATAGTAGAGATACTCGAGAATGAAAGATTTGAATCTGTTCTACCAAAATGTTCGAGGACTACGGACAAAATCAGTTGAATTCTTTACTTCTGTTGTAAGTAATGACTTTGATATTATTGCTCTAACTGAAACATGGTTGGGTAATCAACACTGTAGCTCAAACTTCTTTCCTCCAAGTTATAATGTTTTTAGAGCGAATAGGCAATATGATACACTTGGGCAGACTAGAGGAGGAGGATCATTGCTTGCTGTGAAGAAGTCTCTACCTGCATTTAGAAGATTCGACCTAGAACTATTACCTGAGGTTGTATGGATTGAGATTAAACTACCAGGACACCATCTTTTAGTTTCCTGTCATTATATTTCTCCTCCTTCAGATTTACAATCCTTCAGCAGATACCTTGAGAAGCTGAGTGAGAAGCTGATCAATAGCTCCTTGGATCTAAAAATTTTGGGTGATTTCAACGCTGATGCAGTTCATTGGATTGATTTTTCCCTTGTACCTAATGCTCATTATCAGGCACTGCGAAGAGCAGAAGTAATACTGCAATTTATTGATGAGAACTGTCTTGATCAATATAATAGAGGTTGTAATGACAATAGAGTCCTTGATCTAGTGTTGAGCAACCTGAAGAATGTTGATATTTCTCATTCAGCTATGCCATTTGTAACACCTGACGTCTATCATCCCCCTTTTTCAGTGAAGATAAGGGGTGTCTCTCCAAGTGTACCTACTGCTCCAACCAGTGCAGTTTACAACTTCAAGAATGGTGATTACTATAGACTGTATAATGAAATCCAAGATACCAGTTGGTGTACCATTATGAATTATAGTAACCCTGATGAGGCTGCTAAAACACTGTCTGGTGTGATCAAAAGAGCAATGGATGATTGCATCCCAAAAATAACACCTAAGGAGTCACCATATCCCAAGTGGTTCTCTTTCAGATTGATACGGCTGATTAAGGCAAAAAAGAAAGCACATAAGTTATATAAGAGAAGTCTCCTCAACAGGGATTATGTCAAATTCGCCACCCTGCGTTCTCAAGTGAAGAGTCAACTGAAATGGGACAGGCAAGTTATGATAGAAAACACAGAAACTCACTTGCAAGCTGAACCAAGAAGCTTTTGGAGATATGTGAGGCAGAACCGAACAGAAGCCAACAATTGTCCATCCTCCATTATCGTTGATGATGCTATAATATCTCAACCAGATGAAATTTGTGAGCATTTCGGTCATTACTTCTCCTCACTGTATCAGATGAACATTGGTCCAATAGATGTGGATGATGACACCAATAGGAATCTATCATTTGGCATACCTGATGTCAATGAAGAAGTTGTTATTAGGGAGATTGACTGTTTGAATGATTCATCTCCAGGACCAGATGGAATACCTGTCTTCATAATAGAAGGGATAAGCCGAATCATTGCTCCAGTATTGACACCAATCATCAGGAACAGTTTTCTAATGGGAATATTCCCTAGTGTCTGGAAACACTCCATTGTTCCAATCCCCAAGAAGTCTAGATCCAACAATATACAAGATTTCAGACCTATTTCCATTCTAAGCCCATTTGCAAAGATAATTGAAAGAGTCGTTCACAGACAGATCTTCAGGAATGTAAAAACCACCATCACAGAATGTCAACATGGATTCATGCCGGGTAAATCCACTGCAACCAATCTGTCAAACTTTCTTTCTGTAGTTGGACCTTGTGTAGAGAATCAGGAACAGATTGATGTAATCTACTTGGATTTTGAAAAAGCTTTTGATAAGATGCCTCACTCCATTCTACTCAAGAAGCTCTCCAACATCGGCTTCAATCAACTGTTAGTCAACTGGATAACATCATATCTCTCCAATAGAACATTCCAAGTCCGATTCAGAGGAGCTACTTCTAAGAACTTTCTAGCAACATCTGGCGTTCCTCAGGGCTCTAATCTTGGACCGTTACTATTCAGTATATTCATGAATGACATTGTAGAGAAACTTGATTGTCATGTGCTGATGTACTCTGATGATCTGAAAATATTCAGGAAAATTAGCTCTAAAGAAGACTCAATGTCATTGCAAAGAAATCTCAATCAAGCTTTTAATTGGTCCATGAAAAATGGCATGCCCATCAACATAAGCAAAACATTTGTAATGAGCTTTTCAAGAAAAACAAATACCTTGAGATTTCAGTATAACATTGCTGACAGACAAATTCAATGTGTGGCCTGTCTGAAGGATCTGGGTGTCATATTTGATAGTAAACTACTTTTTAATGCACATATTGATGATGTAGTAGCTAAAGCGAGAAGACAGCTTGGTGTAATAAGGTGGATTGGCAGAAACTTCAAAAATCCTCTTTTGTTCCATCGTCTGATGTCACTTGGAGTATGCATCCATCGTTTGGAATAGAGACAGAATATGCACTACAAAGAAAATAGAATCTGTGCAAAGAAGGTTTGTACGTCTGGTGTTGAAGAGGCTCATGCCAGATTTGTAGCAGCTTCCTTATAAACAGTTTTGCAACGAGGTGAAAATTGAATCTTTGGAATGGCGAAGAATGAAGTTTGATGCAATTTTTTTCTACATGGATGTATAGAAGTTGGCGACCGAGGAGTTGGTGTCATTGTACCGGCGCGGAACTTGAGACAGTACCATCAATTTCAAGCCGTTCTTAGAAGCTGCACTGCTCCATTAGAAAGATGCGTTGCAATTGGTAATAAACTGTCAAATCAAATCGATTTTTTTGAAGTGTCGAGAATTTTTAAAAGGAGAATAAGATCCTTCCAGGAACCTATCCAACAGTTATGAGTTCCAAAACACATTTTTTATGACAGTTGTAATAAATAAAGGCCACTTGTGCCGTTCTATTGCATGCAAATTGCCTAAGCATATACTCACTAGTCACTTGGCGCCATGTGGTGGAACGGGTTGGCTGTAAGGGGTGATGTGGAGGCCAACTATTATTATTATTATTATTATTATTATTATTATTATTAATTATTATTATTATTATTATTATATTATTATTATTATTATTATTATTATTATTATGAAGTGTTTCAAAATTTAAGTCAATCTAGAGATTTTTTAAAAAAAAGAGAATCAATTAATGAAGTGAATATTGTTAGCATTAACATTAGATCATTGAGGAAGAATTGGGGTTTTTTGAGAGCAGAAAGTAATGATATAATTAATGAGATAGATGTTTTAGTTCTTAGCGAAATTAATATTAAAAATGAAGAAATCAATTTGTATGGAATTCCAGGATTTGTGAATTTAATGAAATGTAGGTCGGATGGAAGAGGGGGTGGTGGAATAGGAATTTTCTATAAACAATGGTATGAAGTAGAACAATATAATATAGAATTTGAATCGGCTGAACTGGTTGCTATGAAACTCTGTGGTAGAAGTAAGACTGTAATACTAATAGCAATATACAGACCTCCTAATCTAAATGTGAATCTTTTCAATGAGGAACTAGACAGTTTTTTATCATCTGAAATAATAAAAAATGAAAAAAACATCGTCATAGTGGGAGATATCAACATATGCTACCTAACAAACATGTACGGGGCAAACAATTATATAAATGTGTTATACTCTCATGGCCTATATAACAGTATCCAAAAACCAACAAGAGAAGAAATCTATAATAATACATTGGTATCAACTTGTCTGGATCACGTTAATTTAAAGGTAGACGAAAGTAGCTCCTATATTTCCTTTTTAATTGAAAGCAAGGTTGCAGATCACTATTGGACAGGAGTTAAATTACTGAAAAACCACACAGATGAAGATCAATGTTCTATAGAAGATGAACATAAAGCTATTATATTAACAAGGAAGGTTAATGAATTGATTCGAGCTGAAAATTGGTGGCCAATATTAGATTTAAGAGAGCCATCAGAGATTTATAACGAGCTAGTTAGGAGGTTCCATAGCATTTATGATAGGAGTATAATAAAGGTCAAGTTAAGAGCAAATAATATACATAATCCCTGGTTCAATGATAGTATAAAGCGAATGATAGAAAGAAAAAATGAGGTTTGGAAAATGGTTAAGAGAGACAAATATAATATAGATCTGAGAAATCAATTTAAAATTATTAGAAACAAGGTGACTGACTTGATTAGAAAGGAAAAAATGAATTATTATTTTAGAGTGTTTAACAATAACTTTAATAACACGAAGAAAACTTGGGAAATCATAAATCAATTTGTTAACAAGAAGAAAAGACCAGCTCTAAAACAATCAATTAAGGCTAATTTTAATTTAAATGAAAATAATCAAATAATGAACTTAACAGAGAGTTTTAAAAGGAGCTTTAAAGAAAAAATAGAAGAAATTACAACAGAGATGAATGGACAACATTTTGATTTGACCTTGAACTTAACAGAAGGGAACTACACAATAGGTAATAAGATGAGTATGTATTTTCAAAAAATGAAAGAACAACACCTCTATAGTATTATTAGTAAACTTAACAACAGATCATCTGCTGGTCCTGATAAGATCAGATCACTAGATATAGTAAATAATATTTTCTATCTAAAGCTGGTACTTATGCATCTATTTAATCGAATAATTGAAACAGGGAAGATACCTCAAAGCTTAAAAGTAACGTATCTCAGACCTATCTACAAAAACAGGGTAAAGAAAAGTGTGGATTCTTATAGGCCAATAGGATCGATTTCAGTAGTCATGAAAATCCTGGAACACTTTATTAGTATGCAATTGAATCAATACTTGACTAGACATAACATAATAAATGAGGCACAATACGGTTTTGTTTCAAAAAAATCAACAATAGATTTGTTAGAGAAAATGACAGACGATATCTTTGAGGCCTTAGATGATAATAAATTTGTCATAACAGTAGCAACAGACCTAACAAAAGCGTATGATCTAGTGAATTATGAAATAATGCTGCAAAAAATAAAAAAATAGGCATTGGTGGGAATTTGCTGAAGGTGTTTGAAAATTACTTTGTAGAAAGAAAAATTCATGTAAACATAGGTGAATATGTTAGTACAGATTATAATCAAATATGTGGATTGATTCAGGGCAGCATTTTATCTCCTGTTTTATTCAATTTGTATGTGAACGATTTAGCAAGTCTCAAATTCAGAAGCAAATTACTGCAGTATGCAGATGATAATATTCTATATATGGTACACACTGATCTGAATATAGGTATGAGATACATGCAGGAAGACTTGAACTTAGCGAATAAGTATTTTTTCAATAATGCTATCAAGATAAATTCAAAAAAACTAAAGTTATTATATTTAGAAATCATAGAATCATATCAATATACACAACCATAGGTTAATATGCCATAAGGTAAATTGTCTTAGAGATAGGTTGAGAAATGATTGTACATGTCAACAATTAAAGTTCAATGAAAGTATTAAACATTTGGGAGTGTTTTTTGATGCAGACATGCGATTTGGTTCACATAATGATAGAATTTTGAAAATTATGAAGGCTGCTCTGTATAAGTGCTCTAGAATTAGCAGGTGCTTTCCAATTAGTACTAAAAGAATAGTCTATTTTTCCATGATACAAGGTGTAATATTTTATGGAATAACATTGCATAGTTTGGCACCAAGTTATTTGAAGCAGCCTGTCTATGATGTAGTTAGGAGAATAACGCAAACTTTGTTCAATGGAATTGAGATTCACTTGTTGGGTATCATGTCAATGGAAGCTCTTGCTAAATATACTGACCTGTCCAGAAATTATTTTAAAAATGAATTCAGGGAAGTTAATGAGATAGGTTATGGTTTAAGAAATAGGGCATTTAGACCGCAAAGATATAATATAACTATGGTAAGAGATTATCAAAATTTAGAATTCCTTACCTGCTGAATTGTCTGCCACCTGAGTTGAGGAATTTGCAAGGAAAAAGCGAATTGAGAACAAAATTGAAAGATTTCTTTATAAGAATAGCTGAATAGGATAAAACATCTTTTTCCAAGTGATTTTATTATGTGTTAGTGTGTTAAAATTTAGTCAGGTTAGTAAGTAGTCAAGTTATAAATATGTAAAGTTAGTAGCATACTAAAGTTAGTGAACAGAGAAAAAAAGGAAACATAAAAATAAAAAATTCCAATAGGCTAGATTGATTTTAATATGGAAAATAGAAAGAAAGTATTGTATGTAAAATGTAATATGCTGATAGGTTTAAGATTATAAAAAAATATTGTAATGAATTATTACTGATGTTTATAAATTTTGAAGGTTATTTGATTGTGCTTTTGTGTTGTGTTCGATTGTGTAGTCTCTAGTCTGACGGCTACGGCCATCTGAATTTCGTTACTTGTGTATGAACAGTCAAAGAATTAAAGAGCGACTCAAGTGGTGAAAATCGGAACTTACTGTATGTCAAACTCTCAAGAATTTCCTCATTGTAGAATAAATACAGTAATGATTGAATGTGAATATATTATTATTATGTAAATGATTTTGACACTCCTCAATTAGCTATAAGCTAGAGGAGTAACTAAAAGCACTGAGTGTATTATGATTGTAATGTAATTTGAAGGAATGAATAAATTGAATTGAATAAATTGAATTGAATTGAATTATTATTATTATTATTATTATTATTATTATTATTATTATTATTATATTATTATTATTATTTTGAATGAAAAAGACTAAGAAATTGTCAAATTCAAATTATTATTAGTAGTATTATTTACATGCATTAACTTTGAATAATCAAATTCATATGTTATTGTATCAACCATAATTTGTTTTTCATTCTTCCCTAGATCTTTGGTTAGAACGTGGTCCTCAGAAGAGAGGGTTACAACTTCAGCAACTCGATAATACACTAAAGTCATTTCATCCACCTCTTTAGTTACGATGAAAAATTGATAGACTCTCCGATCTAATTCGCTTAGAGCTTTATAAACTCGAACAACGTCTTTGCAAACCTCAGCAGCCATTATCAAACATTTTACTACAGTTAATAATAATAAAATTATCTTGTACTAATTCAAAACATTCAAATTCAAAAAAAAATTAATTTCAAAACATCATTAATTCAATTAATTCACAATTCTAATTGTCTCATTTGTAACAATCTGTCTCAATTAATAACAATTTGTCTCATTTCTAACATCTGCGACGCTGCTACCAATTTGTAGTGGCCCGTGCGGGTCATAGGTTTCGGAGGCTTCAGAGGAACTTAAGGGCTCGGAAATGTTAGAAGGTAGGAATGTCTAGAAGAATGTCTAGGATGTTAGAAGGAATGTCTAGAAGGAAGACACATTTTTAGCAATAATAAAGTTCGTATTTATTACCTTGAAGTCCAGTGTTACACCACAACATGATCACTGAGGATGCTCAGATACCTTGAGAAGGAACAAGCAGGATTACGACCACACCCTGTGGTTGAGATGTCGAGAGAGATCACCAACTCAATGCGTACTCGCATAAGACTCGATTGCAAGTGTCGCAAATCCTCTACAAAGAGAATTGTTATCTAGGGAAAACGCGTCACTAAACTCCTACTCTCTGAAAGAGCGTTTGTGCATCTGTACTCCCACATCCTATTCACTACATAGAACAAGTAACTTGTGCTGGCTTGACTTGTATGATTAGATAAGCTAGCTATTGTTTGTTAGGCCTCTTTCACACGGCAGAATCCTGGCTCCTGAAGATCATATTACAGAAGATCATATTTCATATTTCGCAGCTCTCCTGTGCTTTCACATGGGGATCTTACAAATAAGCCGACAGATCTAACAATTACGCCAAAGTTTGCTCAAAGTATGACTCATCACTTTTTCTCAAAGTCTAACCTCCTTAAAAATATAGATAGAAGATTTCTGATTTAGGATTTGGATTCAGCAACCCCAAATTCTTGAAAGCTTGAGTACCATTTTCAAAAATACTCGAAAACAAGGGAGTTACAGCTGTTTTTACTTTCCTTGCCCTACTACCATAGGTAAAGAAAGTATTGCTTTCCAAAAAAAATTAAGGTACCCCAATTTCAAGTTTTCTATACTTTTCAAGGTCCCCTGAGTCAAAAAACATGATTTTTGGGTATTGGTCTGTGTGTGTGTGTGTGTGTGTGTGTGTGTGTGTGTGTGTGTGTGTGTGTGTGTGTGTGTGTGTGTGTGTGTGTGTGTGTGTGTGTGTGTGTGTGTGTGTGTGTGTGTGTATGTGTGTATGTGTGTATGTCTGTGAACACCATAACTCCATTCCTAATTAACCGATTGACTTAAAATTTTAAACTCAAGGTCCTTATACCATGAGGATCCTACAATAAGAAATTCAATAAAATTCAATTCAAGATGGCGGATAATTACTAAAAAACCATTTTTTTCACGTTTTTCTTGAAAACGGCTCTAACGATTTTCTTCGAATTTATATCATGGATAGCTATTTATATGCCCTATCAACTGACATGAGTCTCATTTCTGGGAAAATTGCAGGAGCTCCGTAAAATTCTTGAGAAAAATGGCGGATAATTACTAAAAAACCATGTTTTTCACGGTTTTCTCAAATATAACTTGACCAATTTTTTTTTCAAATTCATACCCTGTATAGTTATTTATCAGCTCTATAAACTGGCATGAGTCTCCTTTCTGGGAAACCAATGGGGGGTCCACCCCATCCTTGAAAAATGGACTTAGTAACCTCCTTCTCGTGCATGAGGTAGGTAGGTAGCACAGTTCATAAAAAGAACACATAGTCCAGATATTTCATCTGTAGAACAGCTGTTTTTACGACTTTAAAAAATGATGACTAAAAAAAAATCATCGAATTTCACAATTCACACAAAGAAAAAGTTCTCTAAAAACAATTATATATAGACATATACAGAAGTCTGATCGTAGTTTCAAATATGAGCAAGGAAAGTTGTGTGAGTGTACCACACCAGATTTTTAATATAGCTTTCCATTATCATATGATTATATAGTAATCGCCTGTCCTGCAGTTACTATTCATAGTACAGCTTTGATTTTTTTCTCAATATTATGTACACATAACTGGCTTTCAATGTGGTCCTCTACATTTTTGTGATAAACTGCATAGTTTTTCCGTAAATAATAAAATACCTCGTAAAATGTATTCTTTTATTATGGACTTTATGTTATTTCTCGAATATTCAAGTCGTTAGCCGACTTAGATAAAACAAACGGCCAATAAACGTTGTAGGCCGTTTCTTCCTGAATCAAATGATATATATAGTTTGGGGGTTATGATCATTGATGCGGCGATGGGAGGGGCATAAGAAGCACTGTTACACTGTGGCGCAATCCTTCCCCATGATTAAGGCTGTGCAAAGGCTGAAAATAAACTTTCTACTCGTGATATTTGCCCAAGTTTTTCAATTTGTATATCATCAAGCTATCAAAATGGAAAAGTTTTCTCAGAAAAAACATTTTGTTTTCGATCTTTACTTTTTGAGATATGAGCGCCTGAAGTTTGAATTTTTGGGATAGAACATTTTAAATTCGGTAAGATGTAAATTCAAGAGTATCAGAGGATGGATTCTTCATGGTATTGTTGATCTAGTAGAACACAAATTTTCTAAAAATATCAATTTTTGAAAAAGTTATTCCATTTACCAAAAATAACTCAACTAAAAGTTATTTTTAGTAAATTGAATAACTTTCTTGAAAATTAATATTTTCAGAAAATGTTTGTTTAACTAGATCAACAATACCATAAAGAATCTATCTTCCAAATCTCATGGATTTATCTCCCACCGAATTCGAAATGTTCTGTCCCAAAAATGTAATCTTTAGGCACTCATATCTCAAAAAGTAATGATCGGGAAAAATTTTTTTCCTGAGAAACCTTTTTCATTTTGATAGGTTGATGATATACAAATCCAAAAAGTTTGAAAATATTACGAGTAGAAAGTTTATTTTTAGC
Organism: Nilaparvata lugens; assembly: GCF_014356525.2. Classification (NCBI taxonomy): domain Eukaryota; kingdom Metazoa; phylum Arthropoda; class Insecta; order Hemiptera; family Delphacidae; genus Nilaparvata; species Nilaparvata lugens. Next base: position 92,652,848 of record NC_052518.1, on the reverse strand, counting down.
CTTTGCACAGCCTCAATGCGCATATGGCCTGTCTATCAAATCGCTCCTACTAGTCTATGCATTCAAATTATGTATTTCAGGAACGCTATCTTATGTATTTTCGTTCGCTGGACACGATTTTTCAACTCTTAAGCCTCAATAATTGATAATTCTCATCATAATATACTAATTATGGTCAAAATTACAAACTTCATCTCATTATCATTAATTATGATTACATTGTAATGATAAACCATCTTGTTAGGATTCCTATATGTTTTTATCAGTCGATAAAAATATAACATTTTCATGAAGAGAGAATAATTATTCGATTTACTTCAATGATCATTTTGGAATTGCGAAAGTCAAGTAATGGAGTGAGTTAAACAAATAATATATTCCTGAAATACATCATTTGAACGCATAGACTAGTAGGAGCTATGCGATAGACAGACCGCCACGTGCATTATCATGGGGGTAACAGTGTTACTTATGCCCCTCCCACCGCCGCCTCTATGATCGTAACTCCCAAACTATATCATTGGATTCAGGAAGAAACGGCCTACAACGTTTAATGGGAACCTTTTCCTCCAAGTCAGCTAACGACTTGAATATTTGAGAAATAATAAAAAATACAAAAATACAAATACTCGATCAGAGAGATACTATTCTCCAAACTCTAGTTTGTGTCTACTATCTCTAATCAGATTAGATTTCTTTATTTATGTATGTTGCAATAATTACTGGCTTATACACCAATTTACATTAAATGACGGTGATGCTAATTATTCAACGAATTTGACAAAGTATAAAAAATTGATCAATAAAAATAAATAATAAATGCAATTAGAATAGAAATAATATAAAATTGTAATGTAACTTCATAAATCGGCGGTGTTTCAACAAATAATTGTCGATTCTCTGAAAATCCATGAATACACGACCGGGTTGTGATGGAATAGAGCTGTTGGGAGTATTATAACATGTGAATATATGATTTGAATCTAGAATTATGGGATTAATGGATAAGGTGGATAATATTAGAATGAGTAATAGTGAATACAATATTGCTTCAATGACTCAAAATAGATAAATGAAACAAACGTTATTGGGTGGGATTTAATTAAGATTTTAGAAATTAATTAAGTAATAATGACGATATACAATACTGAAGAACAGAAAATGTTGAAAACAGAACTTTCCACCCTGTATATGTATTCACAGTGGACAAACACTAGTATTATTGGCACATTGTTGTAGAATATTTCCAAAGCTTCAAAATGACATCTGGTTGGAGGCTGTAAGTCCATATTTTACGGCTGGAGCGTCATCGGAAAAAGAGTACTTTTTGCAGCGGAAAACACGCTTTTCCACCAAATGCCAATCCCAACAATTAGAAAACCTTGTAACTCATGACTCCCTGAAGGTACAGACCTGAAAATGGTATCAATCTCAAAATTATCATTATCCATGATGGCAATCTCAAAAATGTTTGTCATCTTAGAAAAATCCAAGATGGCAGCCTAAAATCTGATTTCAAGAGTTTGTAGCTAAATTCACCATATTAAAAGTTGGTGGAATTGGATAAATCTTTCGGATATTGTAGTAAGATTGTATTGAAGCTCCCAGATGACCAATTGATCCGATATCCTCGACATTACTAGAATTAAAGATGATTTCTTGAAAATCGACATATTTTTGCCGCCATCTTGTTTTTTTCATGATGACAAACATTTTTAAGATTGTCATCATGGATAATCTATTTCTACACATCATTATATAGAGATTGATACCATTCCCAAGTATGTACCTTCAAAGAGTCATGAGTTACACGGTTTTCTAATTGTTGAGATTGGCATTTGGTGGAAAAAGCGTGTTTTCCGCTGCAAACAGTACTTTGTACTCTTTTTCCGATGACGCTCCAGCCGTAAAATATGGACTTACAGCCTCCAAAAAGATGTCATTTGAAGCTTTGAAAATATTCTACAACAATGTGCCAATAATACTAGTGTTTGTCTACTGCGAATACATATACAGAGTTGAAAGTGAAATATTGTCCCCGAAAAATGTATGTTTCAAGTTTTTGAAGTTGAATAAATAATTGAAAGAGTGGTTGAAATGAGATGATTCTTCCGAACATCATTGTTTGGTTAATTCTAAACACTTTGGTGGTAAAACCAATCCGATATCTCTCACAATAACTGGATAACAAGAGATGTAAGAATTTCTGTCAATAATGACCGCCATCTTGTATTTTTCAATGATGTCGAATATTCTCGTTGTTACCATCATCAATATTCTTATTCGTCTTATTGTAACGAGGAGATTGAGACCATTTGCAAGTCTCTATCTTTAAGTAGTCATGAAAAAATAAATTTTATAGTTCTAACTTGTTACCTTAAGCATATGGAAAAACGCACAAGAAATCATGCAGGATTTTCTTTGGAGGGCGCTGGAGAACTCATTTTCCGACGTACAGCGCACGAAGATATATCGTTCCAAAGTTGAAAAAACGCTTTAAATTTCAAAGATTATAAATTTATTTGTATCTCTTGCACAAAAAAGTCTATAAAAAATCTATAATGGAATGAAATTTGAACAAATTTAGAAAAAAAAGTTTTTTGGGCTTTTGAAGGTTATAACTAAAAAAAATATGCGTTTTAGAGGAAAATTTTATAGAATCAAAATCTGTATAGGAAGATTTTAAAAATATTTTCGTCTAGAAAAAACGGTTGAATATCTTGAACGGTTATTGAAGTACAAGCGCTATAGTAAAACCCTGAAAATTTTGGCGGCCATCTTGTTTCCGAGGTGTTTGACTGTGATTTCGACTTATCATCATTACGATCCTTATTATGCTAGACCTAATGAAGAAATTGTTTGATGAACTTATAGAAGCCAGCAAGAAAATTGGTCTGTGTCTGAATGCTGGCAGAACAAGAGTAATGACGAACTCAGACACGGAAAGAATAATTGATGTTACAGGTGGTAGAATAGAATATATGAATGAATATGAGTACTTGGGCCAACTGCTTTCTTTTGAGAACCGAACAGGAAAGGACGTGAGTTTGAGGATAAACAAGGGTTGGAAAAAATATTGGGCACTGAGGAAGATATTCAAGGGCGACTTTTCGAATGAATTGAAAGCCAAATTGCTTCTGAAATGACAGTTGTGTTTATCCAGCTATATTATATGGTGCTCAGACTTGGTCCCTGACGGCTCAATCAGACAAGAGAGCGCCCACGTTGATTCATTATCCATATGAGATGGAACTCATCTAATCTTGAAACTGTAATCAATATTCCCCATTAGATAGGTCTCCTTATTCTCTAGAGTATTCGCTTTGCTGAAATCTCATACTTCTTGAGAATTGGAATTAGAAGACTTGAGTTTATGATTTTTTTCTGACGTTTGAGATAACTATTCCATAGAGTAAGGCTGAATAGTTTTTTATTACAATTATTTTTCTATTTTCCTAACTATACATCTTATCGATTTATTACATCTACAATGAAATATGCATAGGTTAAGTATTATCAATGGCCTGTTCCATAGAATTCAAAAGTCTTACAATACAGGAGAATCACCAATAAAATTCATTCATGAAAATAATAAGAATCATCTTATAATAAGATTCACGACTGCTCCTAGGCAGTAAAATCAAATATCTCTGTATTATAAGACATTGTAGGTTTTATGAGAAAGGCGCCACTTTAGGTTGGAAACGGTTCAGTGACCATTGTTTCCAATATATTAAATACTTCTCGCACCAACATACTACAGTAGTCCAGTCAATATAAAATATAATCATAAAAAGGGGGTGTGCTTGCAATTTATATCGTAGTTCTGATTTTTTAATATATTATTTGGGTACATAAGAGAAGTCCAGAACCAATTTCTTCATGCAAAATTTCCTTGTGCTAGATACAGAGTGGTCCAAAAACCTCGTATTTTCGGCTCATTTTCCAGTTCTCAACTATTTCTGCCAAATCTCGTAATCGGACAGAAAAATTTACTCTTGCCTTTGCTTCAGATTATGAAATTCTGTATCAAATGAGATCATTCGGAACTCTTTATCTCCAATGAGTACTGAGTTTTGATTTTTCAAAAATGAGTGAAATTTGAAGAAAAATCAATTTCGATGAATTTTAGTTTTTGATCAACAATATCTTACTATTGTGTCCATTTAGATGTATAATTCAAAATTCCTCTGGGCGTATTTTTGTGCTCTACAATCTGAGATCAGGTAGAGCGCTCTATCTCATATATATTTCCAGGTACACCTGACAACAATGAATGCTCCTTGTATTGTGAAAAACACCTAATTTTCAGCTTCAACCATCATCACCAGCTACATTGTCCTCACATTAATATTTCGCCCTAATAAAGGCATATAATCAATCAATCAATCTCTATTTGTTTAAATCGAGGCTTCTGTCATCATTAATAAATGATACATCAGCATAAGGTCACCAGCTTGGTAGGATTTGGTGCATTTATGTTCTCATTTCATTCATTGATTCATAATTACCTCTCTTCTTTTTTATTTAAAGACTGATCACAATGTTTTGTAATAGGAGAGTAGGAATTCTTCATGAAGAAACGACTGAAGAAACAGAAACAAACAAACTTGAAAATCAGAATGAGTTGGTTAATGAATCATTAAAGGAGTACAGGTTTGTGGTGAAATCGTTCAACCCAAACACACCTTTCGAGATGTGTACCGCAGAGTTTGTCGATCAGCAAGCTACTCACCTGCTGGCAGATTTGAACGAGCAAGAGGAATTATCTGTTGGTAATGGGCGAAATGTCTGTTTGTTTTGCACAAAATATGAAGCCAGCAGGTTGAGTATACCATGCGGTCATTGGGTGGGGTGCTATCACTGCATTTGTAATTGGGTGAGAAAGAGGCAGTATTTACAGATGACAAATGGAGATTGATCGATAAGTACTGAGTATGAGCACGGAATGAATATACCATATTGTAAGTTTTTCTATTGTTCTACCATACTGTAAGTGCTTCACTATTGTAAGTTCGAAACACATTCCAGTGTGAGAGCTTGTAGGCTATTAAGGTGCGTACAGATATATGCGCCGCGAACATGAGCAATTCACTTTTAATCAGCTGACTATATCTGTATTTTTACAGAAACGGTAAGATATAGATATAAACAGCTTGACATCAGCTGATTAAAAGTGAATTGCTCATGTTCGCGGCGCGTGAATCTGTACACACCTTTAGATGCAATATTGTCAATTGATTGTTTCGAAATTGGTGTTTGGAGAGATATTTCTACATTATATTCTCAGCACCAGAAAGCCACATTTGCCTAGTTCATTCAATAATGAATGGAAATTCATCAGAAATGAAGATTGTTTAGAATATTGTAGTCTATCAGAATATTTTTGTTTGCTAGTTGGAATCAATTTTAGAAGCCTTTGGAGTTGAGAATTCGAGTTTAGCAGCCTATGACACATTCCAGATCATGTAAGCAGAACATTCATACTATTCTGTTGGAGTAGGCATATAAATTGTGGCATATAAATCTTATCAACTACATTAATTTGAAGATAACCGAGAAACTTTTGCAAAGTCTTCGTCCTCAATATTTTTTATACATATTACTTTTTAACTGCCTTGGAAGTCTAAGAAGAATCAGTTATCACGCGATGTGAAAAAATGGTTGGTTAAAATTCTCAAACTAGGGGGCCCCCTCCTTGTTATAATTATTAATAATTATCTACAATTTATCATGTATAATGTACCTATGTCTTCTGCAAATATGAAGAGTACTTTGTCTTCATAGTCCCAGCATGTATCTGTTTGTAAAACACCTATGTATAAACTAATCACATCAGGACTTAAAAGTAGCCCAGTTTGGCGGTGTGCAACTTTGTCGTTTGGTGACAAAATCTGAGGAGTGCCAGTTTGTCGTTGCATGCACCGCCAAACTGGCACTCTAAGGAATGCAGCCCAGTTTGACGGCGTGCAACTTTGTCGTCTGGTGACAAAATCTGAGGAGTGCCAGTTTGTCGTTGCATGCACCGCCAAACTGGCACTCTAAGGAATGCAGCTCAGTTTGACGGCGTGCAACTTTGTCGTCTGGTGACAAAATCTGAGGAGTGCCAGTTTGTCGTTGCATGCACCACCAAACTGGCACTCTAAGGCCTCTTTCACACGATAGGAGACGTGCAACTTGAACACTGAACAGTGTTCACGTTTTTTTGTCGAAGTACATTGAGTCAAATCGTGTCTTTCACATGGTGACTCCTATCCAGGAACCTCGTTTTGTCACGTCTTTTCCCCTCGAGGCAAGCAGAGGCAAGATCTAACAACTATGCCGACATTTGCTTAAAGTATATGACTCATCACTTTTTCTCAGAGTCTAACTTCCTTAAAAATATAGATAGAAGATTTCTGGTTTCGGATTTGGTTTCAGCGACCCCAAATTCTTTAAAGCGTAAGTCCCATTTTCGAAAATATCCGAAAACAAGGAAGTTATGGCTGTTTTTAATAAAGCTTTCTATTATCATATAATTATACGGTAAAAACGAACATGTACTGTACTATACAGTACGTAAGTACTGTAGCTATTATAATACAACTTACACTGTGTTCATGTAGGAAATTTGGTAGGTTATTTATCTTGATTTCTGAAAATACCCCAAAATAAGGGAGTAAGATAACTTTGAAAAACCAAAGTTTTCCTGCTGATTGAAGAAACATTAAAAGTTAGTCTAAGACATATTATGTCTTAGAATAAAAACGTGTAACAAATATCAGATCACTATTCAAGCTATCAAGCTTTTCATAAATTTATTTGTCTCCTCATGGCAGAAGGTTTGCGCCCAACGTTTTCACTTAAACATTTCTATGATTAAATTGTGATAGAGAACATTATCGTATTGATCTTCTAAATCCAGTTACATGTACATTGATTTTCGTAAAATTTATTTTTTTACCATTCCTATGAATTCTAAGAATTCTATGAATTGTTTATACAGGTTCATCACAGGCCAGGTTGCTCTGAGCTATTCATGACTTTTTTTCAGTATGCATTATCAACTCAGCAGTTCTAATACACAGACATCACTACTTGGAATGCCATGACATTTTCTATTCTTTCAATTCCTATTATTACCATAGATCGATTCAGATCAGCACAATGTTTATACTGTATGTTCATAATAGATTTTTCTGATTGTAAAAAGAAATAGTCAATAATTGCTGGGAATTTAAAGTGATATTCAACGATTTGAACCTGATAAATTGGATTGTTGAATGACAATTGAAATTCAGTGAATTTTACTGTACAACATTCCTTTTCCTCCTATTTTATTGGGTGATGAGTGGAGATGATTTATGATTTCATATTTGGATTCATCTTTTCATAGTTCAATATTTTTTTTGGAAAACTAGAACTTTTAAAAATTAAAAATGTTTATGTATAAACGTCTCAGGTGTTCAAAAACTTCTTAAAACCTTTGCCTGCCCCTTTGTGAGGCAGGAGTATTATTATCTTAGTACGTACTATATAATCATATGATAATGGAAAGCTATATTAAAAACAGCTATAACTCCCTTGTTTTTGGGTATTTTTGAAAATGGGACTTACACTTTAAAGAATTTGGGGTCGCTGAATCCAAATCCGAAATCAGAAATCTTCTATCTATATTTTTAAGGAAGTTAGACTTTGAGAAAAAGTGATGAGTCATATACTTTGAGCAAATGTTGGCGGAGTTGTTAGATCTGTCAGCTTATTCGTAAGATCCCCATGTGAAAGTACAGGAGAGCTGCAAAATATGAAATATGATCTTCTGTAATATGATATTCCAGGAGCGAGGTCTCTGCCGTGTGAAACTGGCCTTAGGAATGCAGCCCAGTTTGACAGCGTGCAACTTTGTCGGTAGCCCACTTTGTCGTCAGCCCAGTTTGTCGTCAGCCCACTTTGTCGTCAGCCCAGTTTGTCATCGTCCCGTTATGAGTAGGGTACTGCGCATGCGTGGTCCTGTTATAGGTAGTGGAGTGGGGAGCCACTTCAACTTATTACTTCACCTTCAAAGTATCTCCGGTTCTTCAATTGAGTTGAGCTGTAGACCTCTTCCCGGGATGATGGTTAGTGTTTTTTGTTATTGTCGGTTCTCTCTTGGGTGTTCAGAGTTCAGGCTCCAGAGTACAGTGCTCCAGGTCCAGGAGTCTGCAAGCCCTGCAGAGTTCTTCCTCTCCTCTCATCAAAAGTAAGTTTGAAACTTTTATAATATGATTATAATTATTATTCACTATAATGTAGAATAACAGTAGCGCATCTAGACTTGTATGCATGACGACAGTCTCTGATACCTGAATTCTTTTTAAATCAGAGTTATTAAACTTGAAGGGATTTTTAACTATAAAACTTAAATTAAGCATATTGATAATATTCGTTTGAAAACGGAAATTATTATTTGAAATTCCCATTTTTCCTTTTTATGTTGAAGGTTAAAAGGGTATTATTATACAATCGCTTCTCTTTTTCTTTGGTAGGCCTTATAAACGTGAAATATTGTACGGTAGGTAGTTATTTTTTGTAAGTCAGAGTTGTTAGCCCAGTTTTAACAAGCATCAATGATTCTACCTTTGGAAAAGAATTTTTAAAATTTCTAGGTTAGCCTGACAAGTTTGACCGTTCCAAAAAGCTGTGATCAGGGTGCCTAGAGTTAAATTAGCAAAGTCCAATACGGTATGCATTTGAATTCATTTCGAAGAGAATAATGATTTGTTTTGAATGATATCTTCTTATTCTAATTAATATACCTATAATATAATAAAGAAGCACAATCCAGAGAAGACAATGAAAAAGTGTTTTAAGAGAAACACTGGTTCATGATAACAATATTTTTACTTTCCTTGCCCTATTACCATAGGTAAGGAAAGTATTGCTTTCCAAAAAAATTAAGGTACCCCAATTTCAAGTTTTCTATATTCAATTCAATTCAATAATTCTTTATTGAGGTATTCAGCACACAATGATTAATGATTAGAACAAATTTTTTGATCTAGGCTAGACTACATGAATAGCTATATTTGAATGACTCGATAGACAAACAGAAGAATCCAATAATCAACAAAGTCTTGAAGGTCTTATTTTGCAAAACGTAAATTAAATAAGTAACATGATTAAAAAAAATACAAACCTCCGTTAGAAAAAATAAATAAACATGTAATGAATAGCCTACACAATACCCAATCAAAGTGCTCTGACCCAGCAATAAAGTTATAGTCCCACATGAGTCATAGACTTGTGTGTGGGGGACGAGTACCGTCATATACTAAGTAATTTGAAATTGAAAGTGTCAAATGAAAAATTCAAAAATGAAAAGAAAAAATAAAAAGTTTTGAGCAAAGAACAGCGGCAATGAAAGGAGATAAATAAGAATCAAGGTAGGTACATAAAAGGCAAGTCATTTATATTATAGTTTTGCAGATGGCAAAAATTTTTCCTGATTCCAAAGCTAGGGACTTCTTAAACGGTATGTCTGAGTTACTCTTTTATAAATTAAAGAGTACAAAGGCTCCAGCAGATGTTCAGAGTTACAGGCACCAGTCTCGTATAACCAATTACAAATAATTTTTTTGTAAGCAAGAATACCAACAGTGGGATCAACTATTTCTCTGTTTGTTTTTATATGTTTCAATGTCTCAGTTATCATGAATGAGTTATCTGAGTTATCATATATGTTTCATGGAATGGAGTTATCGTGTTCACAGACATACACACACACAGAGACCAACACCCAAAAATCATCTTTTTGGGTCAGGGGACATTGAAACATATAGAAACCCTGACCCAAAAACATGATTTTTGGGTGTTGGTCTGTATGTCTGTGAACACGATAACTCCATTCCTAATTAACCGATTGACTTGAAATTTTAAACTCAAGGTCCTTTTACCTTGAGGATCCGACAATAAGAAATTCAATAAAATTCAATTCAAGATGGCGGATTATTACAAAAAAAACATGTTTTTCATGGTTTTCTTGAAAACTGCACAAACGATTTTCTTCAAATTTATACCATGGATAGCTATTTATAAGTTCTATCAACTGACATGAGTCCCATTTCTGGGAAAATTGCAGAAACTCCGTAATATTCTTGAGAAAAATGGTGGATAATACTAAAAATCCATATTTTTCTCGGTTTTCTTGAAAACGGCACTAACGATTTTCTCAAAATTTATACCATGGATAGCTACCATGGATACCATGGTACCATTAATACCATGGATTTTATATGCTTCTTTTTTGTGCTTTTTGATTGTTGTAATTGGTGTGTACCGTTGGTAAATAAATAAATAAATAAATAAATAAGCCCCATCAACTGACATGAGTCTCATTTCTGGGAAAATTGCAGTAGCTCCGTAATATTCTTGGGAAAAATGGCGGGTAATTACTAAAAACCATGTTTTTCACGATTTTCTCAAAAAATGATTTGACCGATTTTTTTCAAATTCATACTCTGTATAGTTCTATCAACTGACGCTTACGCTCATACACATAGGCCTACACATTGGTGGATTCACGGAGGATCGGCAGCCTTGATTGTGGGTTGATTTGGTTTGTGCTTTCCTCCCCTTCCCCCTCTCCCAAAGAGGCAAGATAACCTCTCTCCCTCACCCCTCCTTCATCCTTCCCGTTTATCTTTCCACCCACCACTTCAAGAAGAGTTGTCGAGAAGTCAACATCATGTCGTTTCGTTTTGTTCCGTGGCGTTCGAGCTGAACGCAATTATTACCTCGTCTCGTTTTGTGATATATGTAGCCTACAATATCATATAGGCCTACACATAAAGACAGGATATCGTCAGCAGTAACTTCTACACACGAGATACAGTCCACTTCCTCGCCAGTTCCAAGGTTAGTGCAAATTAAAGACTTACTTTTGGGGTTGTCGACGTTTTCGTGAATTAAATCTTAACTGTACCCCAATCCATAGGTTTGGAGACAGGACGGGATTACCACATGGTCCGACCAGGCCTAGGATATGTTCTATTTCCAAGAGATTTATTTTTCAATTTAAATTTCAATTCGTTAATAGTAGAGTTACTTGTTGATACATGCACTGATATCCATGTTAAATCCAGTTACAAATTTCCTTTCCAAATCTCCTTGTTTATCTAATCAGTTACTTAGTTACAATGGCAAGCCCACAAGCCTTGCTAACTATTCGAGTGAAAAAGAAAGAAACTTTGTTTAGCCGTGTTCAACAAGCTTATGACTTGTTGAAGAACATCAATGATCCTAAAATTCAATCTCAATTTTTGATAAGAAGCATATCTATTGAAAATACTGTGAAAGAATATTCTGCACTCTTAGATGAAATCAATGAATTATCTATTCAAGTTGAACCTACTAAAGAACCTGAATATCAATCACTTACCGTTATTGATAATTTATCCTGTGCAATAATCAATGCTCGTGATAAATTGAATCAAATTAAAAATGAGAAACCGAAGGAGAAAAGTGAACCCTCAACTTCAACCTCTCATTCTCCTCGTTTGAACATGATATTACCTCCAACTGAAATAAAACCGTTTGATGGCTCTGATATTTCAGACTGGCCTAGATTCAAAAATATCTTTTCATCATTGATTGTGGATGATAAATATTATTCTCCTGTTCATAAATCTCATATTTTGCATAATTTGTTGAAAGGCGAAGCAGCCAGAGTAGTAAAATCTTTTCAGATAAGTAGTGATTTTGATTTGTCATGGAAAACTCTATGCAAGCGTTATGAAAGTGATAGGGTGCTAGCTAACTACTACGTAAATGAGATTTTGAAAACTAGTTCAATCCCATTTAAACCTTCGTTACAATCGCTTCAAGATTTTCTTGTTAAAGTAGGTGATAGTATTACCACTCTGAAATCGTTGAAAGTTCCTGATTTGGCTGATTATACCTTGTACTCATTAGCTATTCGTCAATTAGACAAAATATCACGTGAATCGTTTGAGCTCGAGGTAGCTGATAAGAGCTCTCCTTCTTGTCAACAGTTGATTGATTTCGTGAATAAGAGAGTTAGATCTTACCAATTATCTGCATCTGATGTTCTGTATGTTAATGAACAAAAATCTATCGAAAAGCCGAAAAATAAGTCTTTTCAGAAAAATTTTGTCTTATATACTCAGGCTGATAACAGCGTTCGAAATAAAAGCAGCTCAGTTACTTGTGAATTGAATGATAGTGCTGAAACAAAATGCTCATTTTGCAACTCAACGAATCATTCGTTATTCAAATGTCCTGCTTTCTTGAAAAGAGATCCAAAAGCTAGGAATGAATTTATTAAATCATTGAGAGTCTGTTTCAATTGTTTCTCCAAATTTCACGCTGTAAACCAATGCAAGTCTAAATCGTTGTGTTATTGTGGTCGTATGCATAATAAATTACTTCATTATCCTCGTAGTAGTGATAATAGCCGTTCGAATTCTCCTGTTCGTTATCAGAAGTCTACTGATAACATCTCTAAAGTTGCTTTGAAATCGAAATCCGTTGATTCAATCACTCAAACTGATAGCACTATGAATGTTGTTGAGAATTCAAATTCTTCTAAGCATTGTGGTATCACTGATAATGTTATTGATAAGTCATCAATTGTTAGTTTAATTCCTAAAACGAGTGTTGTTCTAGGTACTGCTCAAGCAGTTATTAAAAATTCATCTGGTTCGTTTATTGGTGTTCGTTTAATGATTGATTCTGGTAGTACTGCTAATTTCATCACAAAAGATCTTGTTATGAAACTTGGTTTATCTGTTCATGATTGTCATCAACATTTCTCTGGTTTGAATTCCTCGATTGTAGGGAATTCTTCTGGTGTTGTGAAATGTTTCTTGAAACCTAAGGGCTCAAATCACCCTCGTCTAGAAGCTGAGGCTTACGTGATTGATAAAATAGTTGGTTCATTGCCCCCTATTTATCTCAGTTCAAAGGTGCAAAATGAGTTGAAAAAATTCAACCTTGCTGATCCTGTGTTCTATGAACAACGTTCCGTTGATCTTCTATTGGGATGTCAGTTATTCAACAAAATATTACGTCATCATAGTCAAGTCTCATCTAGTGAAGAGTGTTCGTTTTGCGTGATTCCTACCGTGTTTGGTGACATTATTTTGGGTGAATTTCCAAATCATTCCGGTCTTCTTAATCAGTCATTGACTGCATTAATGACGTGTCCCACCTCTGAGAACTCGTTGAATAATTTGGTTCATAAGTTTTGGGAAAGTGAAGAAATTCCTAATCATAAATTTCCTAGTCCCGATGATGAGTTTTGTAAGAAACATTTTGCTGAAACTCACACGCGTGATACTGAAGGAAGATATGTTGTTCGTCTCCCTTTCAAAGTTGACACTAATCAACTCAAGTTTCATGAATCTCATGATGTTGCTTTAAATCGTTTTCTGTCGTTGGAGCGTCGTATGCTGCGTGATGCTCGTTTGAAATCTGATTGCGTATCATTTATGGAAGAGTATCTTCTTTTGGATCATATGGAAGTTGCTAAAAAACCAGGTAAATATTTTATTCCTTATTTTTGTGTATTCAATCCATCATCACCTACAACAAAGGTTCGTGTTGTATATGATGGGTCTGCTAAAAAGAGTCACATTTCGTTGAATCAAGTTCTTCATTTAGGTCCAAAATTGTTAAATGACATATGTGATTTGTTAACTAGATTCAGACTTCACTCATTCGTATTCACGTGTGATGTTACAAAAATGTATCGTGCTATCCTCGATGATGAAGAAGATCGTTCTTTCCTTCACATATTGTTTCGTAAAAATCCTTCTGATGATATTGTTGTTTATGAGCTCAAAACAATCACATATGGTTTGAAACCGTCTGGTTTTCTTGCTCAAAGTGCTCTCATTCAACTGGCGAAAGATGAAGGAGATAAATTTCCGTTGGCAGCAGCATCTATTCGTGATGATATATATCACGACGATTTTCTCACAGGTGCTAATTCGTTGGAAGAAATCTGTGAAATAAAATCACAACTTTGTAATCTTCTAAACTGTGCTCATATCAAGTTGAATAAATGGAGCAGTAATTCTCCTGAGTTCTTGGATTTGATTCGTTCTGAAAACACTCAAGTACCACTTCATATCAGTGATGAGCCTAATTCAAATGTGAAAGTTCTTGGCGTAATGTGGAACCCAACTACTGATTGTTTTCATATTAAAGTCTCCGTTCCAGAGTTTCAAAAGAAAAACTCTAAGCGCACTGTTCTGTCCGTTATCGCGCGTCTGTATGACCCTCTCGGTTTTATAGCTCCAGTAATATTCAAAATGAAATGTTTTTTACAAGAGCTGTGGAAGTTGGACATCGATTGGGATACGCCAATTCCTGTTGACTACAACAAATGCTGGAACGAGCTGATGAGAGAGCTTCCTGCTCTAAGTTCAATTTCAATTCCTCGATGCGTTTATGGCGATGCCTTTTCTTGTCAAATACTTGGGTTTTCTGACGCATCGCAGAAAGGAATCTGTGCTTGTATCTTCTTGGGAGTTGTGTCGTTCCTGTTGAAAGCTAAAACTAAAGTTGCGTCGTTGAAAACTCTGTCTATTCCTCAATTAGAGCTTCAAGCTGCGTTGTTGCTTTCGCGATTGTATGTTTCAGTCCTTCCTTCACTGGAAAAAAACCAATCTTCAATCTACGTTTCTGTTCAGTGATTCAACTATTGTTTTATCTTGGTTGCATATACCTCCTTACAAGTTGCAAACGTTTGTTGCAAATCGTGTTGTGAGAATATTAGAGTTGACTAATATTTCAGATTGGAATCACATTGGTACTGATTTCAATATTGCCGACGTTGGATCAAGAGGCGTTTCTTCCCAAAACTTGTGCAATTCGCAAGATTGGTTCAATGCTCCAACGTGGTGTTCTAATTCGTTGTCATGTTGGCCGTTGTCATCTTTGACTTACCCTGCTACTGAAATTCTGCCTGATGTGAAACAAAATAAAGGTGTTGTTTTGAATATCACTGAAGAGACTGCTGTTATTCAGATAACACGTTTCTCCTCATATATGAGATTGTTACGTTCCTGTGCTTATGTTTTACGTTTCGTGAATAACTGTAAAGCATCAATTAGTGGTGTCTGTCGTAAATCAGGCGCACTTAGTGTTCAAGAGTTGAAATGTGCACAAATTTATTGTGTTAAAATTGTTCAAAAGTGTCATTTCAATCGTGAACTCGACCTATTGAAAGAGGGTAAACCTTGTGATAAGAGTTTCCAAAAATTGTCTGTATTCTTGGATTGTGATGGTGTGATTCGTGTTGGTGGCAGATTGGTAAATAGTGCTTTAGGATATGAAGCCAAGCATCCTTGTTTGATACATAAAGATAGTCGTTTTACTAAACTCCTCATTGAGTATTATCATATTTCTCATCTTCATGCTGGACCAAGAATAGTGCGTGCTCTTATTCAGCGTTATTTTTGGATTGTTGGAGCACACAGTGTTATCAGCAATGTGATTTTCAATTGTACTCGTTGCCGCTTATTCAATGCAACTCCTGTTGCTCCCGTCATAGGTGATCTTCCCAGCTCTCGTGTTGTTCCCAGTGCTCCCTTTCTGAAGGCTGCGGTCGATCTAGCTGGTCCTTTCACTGTCAAAGAGAGTATTCGGTCCAAAGCTCGTACGTACAAGGCATACTTTGCACTGTTTGTCTGTCTGGCAACAAAAGCTTGTCACATTGAGGTGCTTACAAGTCTTTCATCCGAAGAGTTTATTAACACTCTCCATCGTTTTGTTTCTAGGCGTGGATTGCCTAAAGAAATATTCTGTGATCAAGGGACGAATTTCAAAGGTGCTGCGCGACAATTGAAGGAAATTATTGAATTTCTCAGATCATCAGAAAATCAATCCAACGTCTGTAATGCGATGTCATCTAAAAGCATCCAATTTCGTTTTAATATTCCACATGCTCCTTTCATGAATGGAATCTGTGAGTCTAATATAAAAATGTGAAATTCCATTTGTTTCGTGAAGTGGGAAATTCGGTCCTAACTATTGTTGAGCTTTCCACTCTGTTGGTGAAAATTGAGGCGATACTCAATTCGAGACCGTTGTATGCGCTCTCTTCATCTCCTGATGACTACGAGGCGCTGACTCCCGGACATTTCCTTGTTCATCGCCCTCTGTTGGCGGTTCCTGAAATTGACGTGAGTGATGTCAACGAGTACAGACTGTCTCGTTGGGAAAAGGTTAATCGCTTCACTCAGAGATTGTGGAAGAGGTGGGAGAGTGAATACCTCCACACTCTTCAACAGAAGAATAAGTGGTTTGAGAGTGACACAAACCTTCAGGTAGGGCAGTTAGTATGGATTGAAGAGGACAATTCATCACCCTTATCATACCCGTTAGGTAGAGTCACCCAAATCATAAGTGATGCTAAGGGTGTTGTGCGCTCAGCTCACGTGAAAACTAACTCTGGTGAGTATGTTAGGCCAATTAGGAAACTTGCTCCCATACTTCCCTATTAGTTCAACCCACACCCCAAGTTTTCTGTTTTCCTTTCCTATTCCTTTCTCCCTTCGTTTTTCCTTTCCTACCGTTCAGTGCTTGTTGTTCTGTTTTTTTCTTTTACTTTTAAATTTTAGTTTTTTTTTGAGTTTATGTTCTTGGAAATGGGGCATTCCAAGGCGAGCGGAGATGGTGGATTCACGGAGGATCGGCAGCCTTGATTGTGGGTTGATTTGGTTTGTGCTTTCCTCCCCTTCCCCCTCTCCCAAAGAGGCAAGATAACCTCTCTCCCTCACCCCTCCTTCATCCTTCCCGTTTATCTTTCCACCCACCACTTCAAGAAGAGTTGTCGAGAAGTCAACATCGTGTCGTTTCGTTTCGTTCCGTGGCGTTCGAGCTGAACGCAATTATTACCTCGTCTCGTTTCGTGATATATGTAGCCTACAATATCATATAGGCCTGCGCATAAAGACAGGATATCGTCAGCAGTAACTTCTACACACGAGATACAGTCCACTTCCTCGCCAGTTCCAAGGTTAGTGCAAATTAAAGACTTACTTTTGGGGTTGTCGACGTTTTCGTGAATTAAATCTTAACTGTACCCCAATCCATAGGTTTGGAGACAGGACGGGATTACCACACATACATATACACTTGCGCTCAGATTTCAATCAGACCATAAGAAGGCCAATGAGATTCTTCAAGTTGTGTCTGTGTCTTCTACACTCACAGACACTGTTCAAACAAATTTTATGAGTATGATTATTAAGAAGAGTAGCGTGTTGCCATATCTATCACTGCAAATATTGAAGGAAAGAAATTATTTCTCGAATTCCTGAGCATATTATAGTAAATACTGATAAAAAGTAGGAAATGAAATGTATAGCACACACTTCAGTTTCTATTTAGGCCTACTGTAATGTACTTTAAGTATGTTAGTTTATCTTATTTACTAAAGTGATGAAGTATCAAAAAATACTATTATTCAGCATTGTTATGTATTATTTTCAATGTCATTTTTTTCTCTTTCTTTTCAATAATTTTAAATTTGTTATTATTTTAAATAAGTAGATAACTTAACTATTGTCTGTTTTTAATCATATTATTTGTAATATTTTTCTGTATTGTTATAATACTTGATAGAGAGTTGAGTGTAAGAGAGGGTCGACTGCGCCTAAATTTTGCTCTCTAGGAAAAATAAAGGCAGTCATTCTATTCTATTCACGTCACCATAATATATATATTATAAAACAGATGACTTCCAATTTATTATAACAAATGGAATGCCTTCATCTTCATGTGTAGGCAACACACCACACCAACTTGTTCCTGTGAGACTGACCTTGTCTCTGTGACATTCCACTTGTTCGAATGGGACTCTATCCTTCTACTTGTTCCAGTGACACTACTTTGTTCGAATGAGACTCTTCTTCTCTACTTGTTCCAGTGAGACTACTTGTCTTTGTGAGACTCTGCTTGTCTCTGTGTGAACTTGTTCCTGTGAGACTGCCATTCATAGAAGTACTTGTTCCTATGAAACTTTGTCTCAGTGACACTAACCGTTCAAAAAAACTAATTGTCTCTGTGAGAACTTGTCTCTGTGATACGGACCCATAACGGCCAGTTTCACATGGCAGAATCCTCACTCCTGAAGATCATATTACGGAAGATCATATTTCATATTTTGCAACTCTCCTGTGCTTTCACTTGGGGATCTTACAAATAAGCCGATGGATCTAACAATTACGCTGACGTTTGCTCAAAGTATGACTCATCACTTTTTCTCAAAGTCTAACTTCCTTAAAAATATAGAAAGAAGATTTCTGATTTCGGATTTGGATTCAGCGACCCCAAATTTGCTAAAGCGTAAGTCCCATTTTCAAAAATACCCGAAAACAAGGGAGTTATAGCTGTTTTTAATATAGCTTTCCATTATCATATGATTATATAGTAAACATACAAAGATATCAATACTCCTTCCTCACGAAGAGACAGGCACAGGTTTTAAGAAGTTTTCAAACACCTAAAAAGTTTAAACATGAACATTTTTAATTTTTAAAACTTAAAAAAAATAAACTTTGAAAAGATAAATCCAAATATGAACTCATAAATCATCTCTACTCATCACCGAATAAAATACGAGGAAAAGGACAAGTAAACTTCACTGAATTTCAATTGTCATTCAACAATCTAATTTATCAGGTTCAAATAGTTGAATATACCAATAATTATTTCATTGCAACAATCAGAATCTATTATGAACATACAGTATAAACATTGTGCTGATCTGAATCGATCTGTGGTAGTAATAGGAACTGAAAGAATAAAAAATGTCATTCCATTCCAACTAAAACGAAACTGATGTCTGTGTTTGTATTAGAACTGCTGAGTGGATAATGCATACTGAGAAAGTCATGAATAGTCCAGACCAGCCTGGCGACTTTTTGGCCAGTTTCACATGGCAGAGTCCTCACTCCTGGATGATCATATTACTGAAGATCATATTTCATATTTTGCAGCTCTCCTGTACTTTCACATGGGGATCTTATGAATAAGCCGACAGATCTAACAACTATGCCGACGTTTGCTCAAAGTATGACTCATCACTTTTTCTCAAAGTCTAACTTCCTTAAAAATATAGATAGAAGATTTCGGATTTGGATTCAGAGACCCCAAATTCTTTAAAGCATAAGTCCCATTTTCAAAAATACCCGAAAACATGGGAGTTATAGCTGTTTTTAATATAGCTTTCCATTATCATATGATTATATAGTAAACGTACTAAGATAATAATACTCCTGCCTCACAAAGGGACAGGCAAAGGTTTCAAGAAGTTTTTGAACACCTGAGAAGTTTAAACATAAACATTTTCGATTTTTAAAAGTTCTGGTTTTCCAAAAAAAATATTGAACTACGAAAAGATGAATCCAAATATGAAATCATAAATCATCTCCACTCATCATCCAATAAAATAGGAGGAAAAGGAATGTTGTACAGTAAAATTCACTAAATTTCAGTTGTCATTCAACAATCCAATTTATCAGGCTCAAATCGTTGAATATCACTTTAAATTCCCAGCAATTATTGACTATTTCTTTTTAACTTCCATCCAACTTTTGGCGACTTCATTCCGGTCCTTGTAGATGTCAAGACTTTTATCCCAAAGAGCAGGTCGGTTGCAAACTGCAGTAATCAACAGCTCCACATCAAACTCAGACATCGCGTAATGACAGGTGTCAAAGTCAAGTCAAGTAAACAACTGACAAGTCAACAAGTGTCAACTGGAGAAGTGATTGAGCAAGCACAGCGCTACCATAATGCGAAAAGCATACCAACTATTCTAAATTATCGTACTGTATTTCGTGAAGCCATGCTTTGGTAAAGCCAGTTACTCAGAAAGCGTTTTTTTGTTGTTCGATGTTTTGTCGTCCTTATGAATTCTGTTGAAGCAAACATAATGTTATTTAAGAAGTTGTGCTGAACCTGTATAAAGAATTCATAGAGTTCTTAGAATTCATAGGAACGGTAAAAAATCAATTTTACGAAAATCGATGTACATGTAACTGGATTTAGAAGATCAATACGATAATGTGCTCTATCACAATCTAATCACAGAAATGTTTAAGTGAAAACGTTGGGCGCAAACCTTCTGCCATGAGGAGACAAATAAATTTATGAAAAGCTTGATAGCTTGAATAGTGATCTGATATTTGTTACACGTTTCTAGTCTAAGACATAATATGTCTTAGACTAATTTTTAATGTTTCTTCAATCGGCAGGAAAACTTTGGTTTTTCAAAGTTATCTTACTCCATTATTTTGGGTTATTTTCAGAAATCAAGATAAATAACCTACCAAATTTCCTACACGAATACAGTGTAAGTTGTATTATAATAGCTACAGTACTCACGTACTGTATAGTACAGTACCTGTTCGTTTTTACCGTATAATTATATGATAATAGAAAGCGTTATTAAAAACAGCCATAACTTCCTTGTTTTCGGATATTTTCGAAAACGGGACTTACGCTTTAAAGAATTTGGGGTTGCTGAATCCAAATCCGAAATCAGAAATCTTCCATCTATATTTTTAAGGAAGTTAGACTTTAAGAAAAAGTGATGAGTCATATACTTTGAGCAAACGTCGGCATTGTTGTTAGATCTTGCCTCTGCTTGCCTCGAGGGGAAAAGACGTGACAAAACGAGGTTCCTGGATAGGAGTCACCATGTGAAAGACACGATTTGACTCAATGTACTTCGACAAAAAAACGTGAACACTGTTCAGTGATCAAGTTGCACGTCTCCTATCGTGTGAAAGTAGCCTTTGATGCTTTTGACACCGGAATCTCGTTTTATTTTTATTAAAGAATGAAAACCATGTATCATAGTGAAAAGCAGTTCTATGCTTTGTATTATTATATGAGTATTGATTAATATATATGAGTATTAATCATGAGTATTAATCATGGCTTGTTGATTTTAGTTGCTGAGCTGAATCCTCAGTCGTAGAACTATGGACCAAGCGCGAGCTTTTGCTTTCTATGTCGTATACCGTGGACACAAACTTCGGCTTTTTTGTTGTTTGATTTTTTGCTGTTCTTATGAATTCTGTTGAATCAAACATAATGATATTTAACAAGTTGCGCTGAACCTGGTAGAATTCATAGGAACGGTAAAAAATCAATTTTATGGGAATCGATGTACATTTAACTGGATTTAGAAGATCAATACGATAATGTGTTCTATCATAATTTAATAATTATCACAGAAATGTTTAATATAAGTGTGAAAACGTTGGGCGCAAACCTACTGCCATGGGAAGACAAATAAATTTATGAAAAGCTTGATAGCTGGAATAGTGATCTGATATTTGTTACACGTTTTAGTCTAAGACATAATATGTCTTAGACTAATTTTTTTATATGATTTGTCAAACGGCAGAAAAACGTTGGTTTTTCAAAGCTATCTTACTCCCTTATTTTTGTGTATTTTCAGAAATCAAGATAAATATCCCACCAAATTTCCTACACGAATACAGAGTAAGTTGTATTCTAATAGCTACAGTACATACGTACTGTATAGTACCTGTTCGTTTTTGCGAACATTCACGTGGGAAACATTTCGTTTCATAGTTTTCATCAAATTTAATTCAGTAAAGCTCCAAAAGCACCTCTGTTCTTATTAATGCATGACAATGTCCAAATTATAGATTTTACCCTATAAGGAAAATAATTGTTTTGAATTTTACACTATATTAATTTATTGACAGCTCTTAATTGTAGGCTTAATTAAAAAATTGAATTCTATGACTTCTCAGTCTTCCATAGCAAAAACTTTCTGAGTATTGAAAAAATGCAGCAGTTTTATTTATAAGGGACGAAATGACGAAATAGCGAAAGTCGACTGAAATACTGATTATTGTGAATTCACATCTCGTTAGACTTGCCTGATGAAGGCATTGATCATGTAGGAGAGACACTTTCTACTTCAATTTGGCATTTACATTTTCATTCATAGCCATTGCCCACGGATTAGGGCGTGTCTCTTTCTCATGTATTTTGCTCTCTCCCTTTTTCTTCAGTCCTAAGATTAGGAGATGGTGATCCGCCTTGGGATTAAGAAAGAGGGTGTGGTTAGGAGAATGAGAGGGAGAACTGGCTCTATCTGAAGTTGTTCTCTTCGTTTTTGTTGTGGATGCTTGCTTATTCATTGTTCCCTATGATGCATGTAACCACCAAAATAGACTTCTATGGTCGATATCTCAGTAGGCCTACTCATGCGTGTAATGATTCCTGCATTCAGTTCAAATAGGTGCATATTATAAAAATGCATGCACTCTTTGTAACGATCATGTATGATCACATTGGATGCATGTATGTACAAATGCATGCGTGGTCTTTCCAGATTTTGTTTCTCATCTGCGCGCTAGGTCATGCATGATCTGCAAATGCACATACATCATCCAATGTTATCATACCCTTAGATTCGATCGAATATAAATAATCGTATTTTAGGGCTGGTCACTAATGTTAGAACAAGTATGATAAACATGCATGTTCATCATCAGCGAGAGGCTTCTAACATAAAATAATGAACCAATAACAATAAATTTGCGGTGTGAAGTATTTTGATCCTAAGTTTGCTTTTCCCGTATGTGGTAGAATTTTTTAGACTCAGTTTTCATTCATATCAATAAGTTTTACGAGAAGCTCCAGTATCAATTTGCACTGAAGAGGTTATTAATACCAAAATATTACATTTATCGAATCTTCTTCTGACAATTACATTTTTCACTTGCAATCGCGAGCAGTGCCCCTTCTTTCCACATTTCTTACAAAATAAGTTTTTATCTGGACCATTTTTTCGTGTGTGAGCTCGGTTACCACAAAAGAAGCACTGTTCCACTAATAGCTTCTAATGATGAGTCCTAAGTGACATTTTGGTTTGAAATTACATTTGAAGTGTTTCCTGTATCATTGCAGGCTTCAGTTTCGAACTGACTATCAGATTTGTAACATTTTATTGATATTTTACGACTTAAAGACTCTTGCACTACTAGTTCTGTGAACAGTATACCTCGTGCTCTGTAAGTTACATTGACCTGTTGTTATGTTTTCTCAAAAATTAATAAATAATTTATGAATTTAAAATGTCTAGAAAAAGTCCTAAATAAGTATTTTAAGTAGTAATAAATAGAACTTTCTGTCCTATCGTACCGTGACATGTCGTCCCGGAACGTGAGTGTGAGCGCTGTTATCAGGTCTGGCTGCCGTCGATACGCCAATCAAATCAACCCATCAAAGAACATTCTGTGCTGTCGTGAAGCGAAAAATCGGTGTGCTGAAATTGAAATTAACAAAATAAACTACCATAATTCTGATTTCCTACAAACTTCAACTCTCACTTTTCATGATTCTAGAAATCAATTTCTTTTCAATAATATATGTAGTGATTAAAAAAGAAAAACGTAAAAAAATTTTTTTCTATCAATAACTCAAAACTAGAATCATGGCTTTAGCTTATGGAAAGACAAAGTTAGTAGATAACTGTCTACTAACGTTGATGGAAAGATACATTTTCAAGATGTTGATGTTTGTGAACGGGTAGTATTAGCCTATAGTCCACTAGACAGATGATTTATGATGTCTATAGTCTGACTTTTACAGTAATATTGGTGTTCGAAGGAAACTCATTTTCCTTTTGTATTATCCTTAAAATGAAAAATTTTAAAAAACCTTGAAACGTGGACGCGAAATTGAAAAAGGAACATACCTGTCAAATTAGATGAAAATATATTGCTGCGTTTCACTGTAAATGCGCAACATATACATACACATATTGTTGTAGAAACATTTAAACATAAAGAGAAATGCAAAACTGTCGACTTGAATCTTAGCTCGGTCAATTAAGAATTTCATACAAGGACATATTTGGACTCTCTAAAAGTCGTTGACGAATTTCAGACGAGGACAAACCTGTAACTAGAGCTTATTTTTTGTGTTCATCCATATTCTCCATAGCAGAGGACGCAGTGAGATTACATTCTAGGCTAGAATTACGATTATGATGTATAATTAACTTATGATTATATAATATATCCAGCAACCTTAGGCCTATATTTATTTGTACTAGAAGTACAAAGGCCACTCGTGTGATTGATATTTCTCTCAGGATAATTCTCATGTTTTCCATCAGTTCAGTAAGTTACGAGTTGAACTTCCTTTCCACGGTCTTTTCGAATGAAGCAAGCTGAAGTTTTTCTCTTACATCAGTTGAGTTGTTGTGCACCCTTTTGAACACTTGTGTCTATGAGCTGACGTAAGCACAGGTGGTCTACCGTGTTGCAAGACTGCCCTGGTGGTGGAAGGGGGGATGTGACTCATTCTTTCCTGTTTTGAAACGCAGTTGATACTGGACTCGACTGTAAGAATCCATAATTGACCTTGGCCTCTGTCTATAACGACACATGGCACTCTACAAGATTTGACATGAAAATTCTTCTCTAGCTATAGCACTGACAAAAGATGAAAATGCTTCTCTAGCTATACCACTGACAAAAATCACCCTTTCTTGTTGAAAGCTATTTATAAATGATATTTTCGTATAAAATTAACTACAAAAATTAAATAAAATGAATCTTCTATCAAATATGATATACAATTACATTTCAATCACAGAATTACAATTATAGGAGTTATTCTCATTAGGAGTTATTATTATAGGAGTTTTCTCTGATTTGAATATAAAGAAAATAAATATCTCAGTACCCTTTTTTTAAAATATTTTATCACAACATGTTTCGGTCATTTATGCCATTTTTGACCGAAACATGTTGTGATAAAATATTTTAAAAAAGGGTACTGACACTTTTATTTTCTTTATATTTATATTACAAGTAGCCCTATACAGGAAAGAGATAAATAATTACATTTGAATTTATTTTTCTTTAGTTTCCGCCCTCCTAGGTCAAAATATAGATTGCGATCATATTCTATTCCCTGTTCTATTCTATTCTCACCCACTCACTCATCTGTAATATATACAGAAATAAAAAGATCAGCAAATATTCTCCTCAGCCTTCTTTCTGCCCTCCCATGCTCTATTAATATTAAAACTACTCCAAAGTAGTCTACAGTCAACCGCATGAAAATACTGTAGTCCGATGAGAGTAAATGCCGTCTGCATGCAATGTTGCCCAATAAGAGTTTATCAACGTTGTTCACAGCTGATTATAAATTAGATTAAATTGATATTTTCATAACCCACCTGATGAATTGGCAACGTCTATGGTTGTTTTGGATGTTAAGGAGGGACTCGTCAATTTCCAATGGACTATTAATAAGTAATCAGACTTGAATCTCAACATCCAAAGTGAAAGTTGCCCTACAACGCCAAACTATTCTATACAACCCCTACATTGTTGAATAAAAAGTTACACCATTTGGAGCGTCGGGTTTTGGGTTGAAGGGGGTTAAAGGGGCTTAATTCCACTTTTTCCAAAATATCTCGATAATAATGCGGTTTAGCTCAACATGAATTCTTTAAAACAATGATCTACATGAAAGTTTAAACAATAATGGTTCCATGCAAAAATTCTGCTGAATTGATAGGTTATAGAGTTACAAAGGTGTTGAATGTAGACGTTTTTTGATTTTCCCGATTTATGGGGGAATTATGATATCATTTTCCCACATAGTTATGCTGTGTGGAAGCAAATAGTGATTAAACTAGCCAAGGGTGAACCAGGAATTCTAATCAGGAGACATAAATATTTCCCCCTGACGGGGGAGGTGATATTCCAGTTTATTGTTTTATTGTTATAATATATGCAGAATAGTGAAAATTATGGAAACAACTTGATATTTCTATTACAAGGATAAATAATTGACAATAGGATTAATTGGGGATTCTATCTAGCCCAGGCAATGAATCCTCGAAGAAGGGTGTAATGGAAGCAATTGAAAATAGTATTATTGAAATTTGTGAAAATTAGAACGTAATATTTTATTTGCTGGCTGCCTAGCATAGGCTACGGAAAGCTTGCATTTTTTCAACCGATGGACGAGGTGAAGATCTTTCTCAGGGTTGGGAACTGCCTAGCTTGCATCCCAGCCTGGGAAAAATAGTTTCCATCCACTCGTCCCATCAACAGTTTCCGGCTCTTCTTCCCCCCCTGCCGTGGTCTAGTTTTCCACGTGTAGGCCTAGGAAGAGTCGGACCTGAGACAAAAATTGCATTCTTTCCGTGCACTCTTCTTTTAACTAACCCGTTCCAAGACTGGACACAGCTGTTTCATCAGTTGCAGGTGCTATCGGCCTATCATGTGGAGAGATCATCAATCCACAAGGAGTATGGTTCCAGAAGAAAGCAGATGTCCTTATGACAGGTGACTATTGGAGGATCCTGGTAGTTATCAACATCACTGAAATCAGTCACGAACTCTCTCAACTACACGATCAGACCCAAGAAATGCAGAATGCCATCACCACTGCTTCGAAAAAAATGCCTGCACTACACATTCAAAAGCAAGCCTTCAGCAGCATCAGCGATATGCAGGATGATATCTCTGACTCCGTTCAAACCCTGATGGATCTTCTGTACCAAGGAAGGGGAAGAAGGGGGCTGATCAATGCAGGAGGAAAACTTCTTCATGTAATCTTTGGAGTGGCAGAAGACGAGGATCTGCAGTCAGTGAAACACAGCGAGGAAGCACTCCAAACTCAAACTGCAGGCCTCATTCATGTGGAGAAGGAACACTTGACCCTGACCCGACATTTAAGTCGCAGAGTGGCAGAAAACAGTAGAGAGCTGGTTGAAATTGCAAGGGAATGTTCAAAGAACACTAATGTGATAGTCACTGCAACAGAGAAACTTAACCAAAAGGTGGTTAAGATCGAAGAACTTTTGAATGTCTACATTAACACATCTTCAGCCCTACAGAATTTAAGATTAGCAAGTAGTAATGCATTGTTAGATTTAAGAAAACTGATAACGATTATTAATGAAGTGTCATATGGTAGGTTAAGTATCAATTTATTGTCTCCTGTTGAGTTAAGTAATATTCTGGAAAAAGTTCGATCAAGCCTGTCAGATGGGTTGGAGTTGCCATTTGGGACGAACCCCACCAGTGCTTATCTGTACTACAATATCATGAGAGTGTGTGCTGTATTTAGTGCGCGTTGTTGTTGGTGGCTTGATAAAACTGATTGTGACGGTGCCATTAATGTCTCCTGGACAGAGATTTGAACTTTTCCAGGCTTTTGCATTGCCAGTTCGTGACAACAAGACCCAGCTGATGGTACAATACCAGCTGAAGCCTGCCCACCGCTTGCTGATGACACCTGATCAGGCTCGGTTTGCAGTCATCCACCAACAACAACTGGAGCAGTGTGAAGCTGGGCCATTGACTGTATGCTCCGTGATGACTCCAGTCTACAGCCGACATCATCCATCCTGCCTGAGTGCACTGTTCCTGAATGACCTTGCTGCAGCTCAACAACAGTGTCAGCTGACTGTGCTTGCCACCGACCCAGCAGACACTTGGGTCTGGAATGATCAAGATGACACCTGGAATTACAGTGTAGCATCCAAGCGGCAGGTTGTCTCGCAATGTCAGCAGGGTAACCAGATCATTGTACATGAGTTGACACTCCATGGAACTGGACACATGAAGGCAACACTTGGCTGCACCTTGAGTACGTCCCACTACCAGATCCTACCATCAGCTCGTGCCAGAGGGCACCTCAATCTTCAGAAGCACTTGGCACTCCTTAGTGTGCCTCCTGCTCTCATGCTGAATATCCCAGGCATGACTAGAGAGCGGATACTGGAGAGCATCCACCATCATCAGACCGAGGGTCACCTGCAACCTGGTGAACTTGGGGTAGACGAGGTGTCCATTGACCAGCTGCTACACCATCTGACATCCCTGGAAGAACAACCCAATGCTGAGGGGTGGAGCTGGTGGCTCACCTCAGCACTCGCCTTTGGAGCCACCCTTGCTGCTGTCGCTGCGCTGGCTGCAGGGTTGGTCTGGGACCACCACCGTCACTCAGCCCAGAGCAAGGATGCTTTGGTATCAGCAGAGCAGCCCTCTACAATGGATGTTGCAGAGGACTCTACACCACCCACCCAGGATCCTGAGGGGCCGCGGGAATCCTAGTGCGCCCTTTTTCTAGGGAGGGGGTGATGTAATGGAAGCAATTGAAAATAGTATTATTGAAATTTGTGAAAATTAGAACGTAATATTTTATTTGCTGGCTGCCTAGCATAGGCACGAGAAAGCTTGCATTTTTTCAACCGATGGACGAGGTGAAGATCTTTCTCAGGGTTGGGAACTGCCTAGCTTGCATCCCAGCCTGGGAAAGATAGTTTCCATCCACTCATCCCATCAACAGTTTCCGGCTCTTCTTCCCCTCCTGCAGTAGTCTAGTTTTCCACATGTAGGCCTAGGAAGAGTCGGACCTGAGACAAAAATTGCATTCTAACCATGCACTCTTCTTTTAACGGTTGAAGCGAACGGAGCGCGCTCTGACACAAATTCTTTCGGGAGTGTGGATCACCCAAATCATCACCTAATCTTCGACGTCTTCATTATGGGTGAGTCCCAAAATTAATTCTACTCTAATTACAAGGGGGGATCAAACTTTCTTTGCATAACGATAGGTTTTTTTTTCTTTATTGTACCAGTCCAAATCTCATTCAATGTTTTTTTATTTGTATTAGGCTAGGCAGCCAGAGTAGAATCAAAATTGTTGTAAAAATTTGGTACAGAAAATGTTTAAATACAACAAATCTTCATAGAGTAAAAATGAGCTTTCTTTAACCACGTCTACCCTTTGGTAAAAGCAGTTAATTAATATCTAATCTACCCGAGATATTACAAGGGTATAACCCCAGAAGAATGTTGACCCCACAGTTCCATTCAGGGGAATAAGGAGTTGAAAATATCAAAAGTCCTCATCCCTACTGTTCGGACGTTATATGAATGTTCCCCTTTGTTGTCTGGCGTTGTGTGGTGGAGGGAGCAATTGAAGGGTGATGCGTATAGCATAATTGCGCCAGTTGCCGTTTGTGAGCCAATCGAACAGCTCACTTCTTGTAATGTCGATTTTTGCAAAGTGATCTATTGATTTATTGTGATTTATTACAAGTGTCATCTCATCTCGTCTCGTATCGTGATCTGGACCTGGGATCCTAGAAGCAAGGAGGATTTGGACATGAAGGTAGGCCTATGTTATTGTGCACTTAGCCATTTAAATTGTTCAACTTGCTACCCGACACCAGACAACCCCAAAAAGTTCTCAATGTAATTGATACAGTCCACAAACCAGAGTGCTGTTTGAGCAAGCCTCTGTCGAATAAACATGGTCCAACCGTCCGGATTGATTTGTTAATCGAATTTGAATAGGACATATGTTTGAAATATCGTCTAATAGGTTTGTCGTTTTTTATGCCTATTTTATTCTTGGTTTTTCTGTGTATATGGCTTTTTTTTGTTGTTGTAGATGAATATATGCTTCATTTGTGGTATTCTTAAGAAATTTGGGCTCAATTTGAGTTGGAAATTGAGTAGAACAAGTAATATTTTTGTAAATAATTGTGTTCATATCGATAAGTAGAGAAAGACTTATATGTCATCTAGCTGTAACAGTAACAGGAACTGTTACTTTTTTCAAAGGATACTTGCAGTTATTTGCATTGATTATTGTCGTTACTTCGTTATTAATAGCAGTTATTGTTTGTTCCAATAAGTATCGATATGGTATTATTAGCCTCGTAAATGATCATTCTCTACTGAGCATAAGTTGAAGTGCTGGCTAGGCTTGTATGATTAGATAAGCTAGTCATTGTTCCTTACAGTAGGTTACTTCATTGTGTCACACTGCTCTCGTGTTTTCCCTCTTACTCTTGTTTGGCTCTTTATCTCACTTGCTCCCTCGAGGAGAGCTCACTATTATCGCCTCACTATGGGTGTTATTGGAGACTTGACATTTCAAAGAGATGCATCAATTCATAAAATAAAACGGATTAATGAAATTGCTGAAGCTGTCAAAAAGGATCTGAAAAATAAAAAAATGAAGAATTTATTGAAAGTTATGGGTGAGCATATCAATCACCACCAGGTGGAGTTCAATGATATAATAGATAAGATGCAGAGCTACTATAACAAACAAAATCCTTGATTGGAAACAACTGAACTTGAAATGCTGATGAGTGAATATGATGAGAAATATTTCAATGTCAAGGCTATTCTCGAAACCTTACCATCCACTCAAACAGATTTGAATATTAGTTCTTCCAATGTAGCTTCTTCACCTACAACTGGAAATATCTCGTCAGTTGCCCTACCTAAGCTTCCTTTAATGACTTTTGACAGTGATTTGAAAACTTGGAGTCAATTCAAAGATTTATTCGAAGCCATGGTTCATAATAATGGTCAAATTGCTGACATACAAAAACATATGTATCTTCAGTCTGTACTGAGAGGTGATGCACTGTGTTAGAGCCAATGAGGAGGACTTCTAAACACGTTACTTAGTAGCTCAGAAAATAAAATTGTTACCTTTAAAGGCATCTCGTTTGGGTATGGCGGGTTCACAGTGGACTGTAAGAGTGGTCTCCTCGTTCTGGTAGGCGGCAACACGTTCAGATAATCAGGATTCACTTGCACTGGTGATGATGATGATCATGGGCACATGTCGCAGCGAAGAGATTACACAAAGAAAATCCAAATCTAGATATTTAGTGGAGTACTCTAACAATAACTTTTCCTAACTAGTCGCGGTAGTAGTTTAAATTCAAACAAGCGAAGTGGTAATACATTTATAACTTCTTTAAAAGGAGACACAACCGTGTGGCATCAGGACAACAAGCTTCCTCAAGCAAGGGTTACAAGCGGAAGTGAACTGGGAAGCAAAAAGGCGGGGGAAAACAGGGAGAACAGTGCCAACTACATATTGAGCTAGGCGACCTCAGAGCGGCTGATGGCAGTGGCATGCTAGATGGCCGTGGGTGAGCGCGGTCGATTCAAATGGCTTGGCCCATACATACTCCTCCCTAAAACAAACAGTTTTCAAATCGGGTGAAGCAGCAACAAACACTGTACATTGCGGCAGGGCGGTCGGCAATAACTAGATGGCGATGGGTCTGCGGCCTTGAATACAGTGAGTGGAGAAGTCCAGAGCGATGTGGTGTGAACACGGGAGCGTGATGTGAAGACAAGCGGGGCAGCACAGCACAAGTTGCGGAATGCGCATAGACATGAACTGCGGTGCAGTCATAGAAGTGGAGCTGAGCGTCAACAGAGGTGCGATCATCAAAACAGCTAAGTGAAGCAAAGCAGCAAACAGCGGTGTGGTCATCAGGATGTTGTGGCAGAGTGGATAACACAAGGCGGCTATAACGAAGCGACGCGGACAGTCACAGGTTATGCGGGTAAAACCAAACTATTAACAATAACATTGTTAGATTGTTCTAAATGAGGCAGTGAGTCGGAGGCGGCAGAAGGCGGAGGCGGCAGAGCGGAGTGGCGGGAGGCGGCAGATCGGAGGCAGCAGGAGGCGGCGACTCAGGGGCGGCAAAAGGCGGAGGCGGCAGAGCGGAGCGGCCGGAGGCGGCAGATCGGAGGCAGCGGGAGGCGGCGAGTCGGAGGCGGCAGAGCTGAGCGGCGGGAGGCGGCAGGTTGGAGGCAGCGGGAGGCGGCGACTCAGAGGCGGCAAAAGGCGGAGGCGGCAGAGCGGAGCGGCGGGAGGCGGCAGATTTGAAAGGCAGTGCCACAACATACCTTCCTTCAGAGGTGTGATAAGTAGTGGATTGGTACAGTTTCTCACACAACTCGTCTTCGGGCGATGACTCTTTTCGAACGGGGATGGCCTCTTCGGTTTCCCAAAATTTGTTCATGATGGTGTTGAGCTGTGCTTCCTGTGCAAACATAGTGCAAATGAGCTGCATTTCGTTGAGCGGTGCAGGCAAGTCCTCAAAATGTAACCACTTAGAATGTAACCAAAGATTGTGGCAAAGGCGGCAGGGTTACCAGGAATAATGGAATTTTCTGCGGATATAAAGATGTTGGAGTATGAATCGGCACCAATCAGTAGGTCGATTTCAGCAGGCTCATCAAAATTAGGATCAGCGAGGTCCAGATGCGCAAACGAATTCTTTAGTGCGGGGTGAAGCTGAAAGACAGGAAGATTGCCAGCAATTTGATCTAATACAAGAGCCTCGGTAGAAAGAGCAATATCAAATTGAGGTTCGGACAATATTCTTAACTGCACAATGCCTTTGACAGATGTACTTTTTTCAGAGATTCCATTCAGTTGGATTTGAGCGGGCACAACAACTAAACCCATTGCATTGGCGGCTCGGGTGGTGATAATGGAGCGCATGGAAGCAGAGTCCAACACAGCACTCAACAAGAAGGGTTGATTCTATTGGTTCAAGACTGTAATGACAGCGGTTCCAAGTAAAGCAGAAGCATGTACGGCCTTAACCTGAGTGCAGCCACTCAAAGTGTGTGGTATAGAAGATATAGAACTGTTTGTTATATATTGTGCACTGGAGGCAGGGCTTGAACTTACGGGCGGAGATGCACAACTGTTGGCTGGCGGCAAACTAGGAGGCAGATTAGAGCTGATAGCCAGGTTTGGTGTGCTGCTAGAAGGTGCATGATAAGAGCTTACTGGCGGTTGCGGTGGGGCAGCGGCAAAAGTCGGCACAGGTAGCAGGCTGAAACCAGGAGGAGGTGCATGGTGCGCGGTGTTTTGGCTAGTACCGGTATGCGGGCGTCCATATTGATTTGGTGCTTGGTGCAGCTCAGCAAACCGATGTTCAGAGTGTTGTTCTTTAAAAAGTAATGATTGAAGATTGTTAGCGTTATTGCACAGAAGTGTATGATGGTGATTAGAGTGGCAATTCTTGCAGCAAATCGTTGAGTTGCAATTTGCTTTCAGGTGAGACCCTAGGCAAACAAAGCACCTTTTGTGTTGCTTTACAATTTGATTGTATTTGGATACTGATTCTCTTTTGAAAATGTCGCATCTATACAATTGATGTCCTTCTGAGCAAAGAACACAAATGCCACCACTGATTGGATACCCAGTTTTAGTCGAAGAGAAGGGCTGCTTTCTCTGTTGATAATTACTTGTGCTAGGTTCAGCTTTAACAGAAACGGGATCTACATATTCAATGCTAATTACTTGGTCATATTTGCGGATTAGTGCGGTCACTTCCAGAGATTTTTCTTGACTAGCCACAAAACTCAATAAACAGTCAAAAGTGGAAACTTGATCATCTGGTATGGATTCTTCAAATTTGGTGCGGACAGAAAGCGGTAATTTGTGAATGCACATCATGGTAATCAAAAAATCAGCTTGGTTCAGGTTCATGTTAAATAGCGATCGTTTGGCTTGGTTGAGCTCGATAGAAAATTTTTTCAAAGTTTCAGCCAGAGTAATAGAAGGAACAAAGGTATCGAATTTATTATATAAACTATATGCTTGATACCGGATATTGTTGTATCGTTTGTGCAAGCTGTCATAGGCAGCTTTGTAGCATTCAGCGGTGTTTGCGTAATTTTGAACCAAGGTCAAAGCGTCACCACTTAAATATGAAGTTAGAAGATGGTATTTGGCCTCACTGGGATAGTCTTTACTGGTGTGAACAGCAGCATCAAAAACATTTTTGAAAACATTTCATTCATGAGGTTTGCCTGAAAATGTGGGTATCTGCAACTGAGGTTTCACAAAATTATTAATTGGTAGTTCATTAGCGGTAACAGCATGTTTAGGAATGGTATCAACCAGCTTGATACTATCAAAACTGGTTTGGGATTGGATTTGCAGTTCAGCAAACTCCAAGATAACTTCCTCAGATAGCGACTCTTTATCTGTTTCCTCATATTCACTCATTAATTTATCAAATTTTTTATCCAGACCAAAATAAAATTCACTACAAGTCATAGGTACTTGTTCATTATACTTATCAGCTAGAGAAGATATTGATTGGTGCAACCTTCTTAGCTTGGTATTCAATAATAGAAAATTCGATGCCATGGTTGTTATGAATAATCATACAGAAATAGAAAAATAGGTTACCGGATTGAAATTTACAATCAAAAAAGCTCAGATTAGTGGTCAGAACAGTTTAAGTTAATGGCCGAAAAAGTTCATATTTAACAAGAAATGGTTCAAGATCAATGTTCAAAATCAATAGTTTGTAGATCAATATTCACAATTAATAAAAGATAGGCAGTAATTCACTATGTTTAGCGGTAAGAAAACACACCATAAGCAGTAAAAGTTTGTAGCTGACTGTTAGGCACTGAAGGTCAAAACCAAAACAAAACTTTTTAGGTTATGTCGAACAGGGTGTAAAAGTTCGATAGTTAACAGCTTGATAGTCGATATCATAAGTCACTAACTGATGTTTTCAGATTTCGATACAAGATGGCGGTCGAAAACATCTGAATCGAAAATTTACGATTTTCCAAGAAAACTCACAAAGAAAATTTCACTGTTCGTAGGTCGCTTTTCCTCCAATATGTGGCCGCGGTGGACCAGGTTTCGTGTTAGAGCCAATGAGGTGGACTTCTAAACACATTACTTAGTAGCTCAGAAAATAAAATTGTTACCTTTAAAGGCGTCTCGTTTGGGTATGGCAGGTTCACAGTAGACTGTAAGAGCGGTCTCCTCGTTCTGGTAGGTGGCAACACGTACAGATAATCAGGATTCACTTGCACTGGCGATGATGAATACATGGGCCCATGTCGCAGCAAAGAGATTACACAAAGAAAATCCAAATCTAGATATTTAGCGGAGTACTCTAACAATAACTTTTCCTAACTAGTCGCGGTAGTAGTTTAAATTCAAACAAGCGAAGCGGTAATACATTTATAACTTCTTTAAAAGGAGACACAACCGTGTGGCATCAGGACAACAAGCTTCCTAAAGCAAGGGTTACAAGCGGAAGTGAACTGGGAAGCAAAAAGGCGTGGGAAAACAGGGAGAACAGTGCCAACTACATATTGAGCTAGGCGACCTCAGAGCAGCTGATGGCAGTGGCATGCTAGATGCCCGTGGGTGAGCGCGGTCGATTCAAATGGCTTGGCCCATACACACTGTCAGTCATTTCTGTAGTCCCATTGACAAGTGATCATTATGCTGAGGCATGGAAAATATTATTGAATCACTACAATGACTTACAAGCTGACTGACACATACTTGCAAGCAATTTTTGATATGCCAGCAGTTGATAAGCAACCAGACTTGCTACAAAAATTTATATTGCAGCACTAAAACCAATTGGTCATTCAGTTAATGTCAGGTCGATTCTGTTATTATTTGTCTTACATAAAAAACTGACTGAAGAATTGAGAGAGGAGTGGCAGAGACTGCTAAGAAATGGAACAGTATATGATTTGAAAAACTTCCAAATATTTTTGAATGATGAAGCTGTTATTTTAGAGGCTACCAAATCCACTGATTTATTGGGGTCATCTACATCGTCAGAAGCCTGCTCATGTAAGCAGTTTGGGAAATCAAAACCCACTATGGGAAATTACAAAGCTTCAGCTATGGTTGTTGAATCGAAATTGGACGAGCTGAAATATATTGAATGTAATAATTCTCATGAACTGGAAAATTGTGAAGTGTTCTTGAATCTCAAACTGTCTGATAGATTAAAATATGTAAAAGAATGGAAACTATGTATATGCTGTTTATTGGTAGGGCACTTTATTAGAGATTGTAGAAGAAGGAAGCCGTGCAGTCACTGTAATTCGCGTCATCATTCGCTCCTCCATTTAGAGCCGAGACAGCCGCCTGTTGAAAACACCAACACATTGGCCGGTAATAAACAAATGAGCTGGGTAGACGTGCACGTCGTCGCTGATCAAAGCCATCAAACATTTGTTACTGACTCAGCTAAGAAAGTATTTTCGAATGTAAATAGTTCCTTAGTATTGTTACCAACTGTTAAATTGGGAGTTCGAGGTAATCAAGGCAATAATCATAAGGTCAAAGTATTATTAGATAGTGCAAGCACTGAGTCATTTATTACAAGGTGATGCATGAAAAAACTGGGTTTAGTGGTACAGAAAACACACAGTTTGCCAATCTATGGATTATCTGATACTAAACTGGAAGTGACAGATGAAATTGCTAACTGTGAATTTGAAACACCAAACTCCCCTTCATTAAAAATTACCGCGTCGGGAGTCAACAAAATAGCAGCTACAAATCAGATAAAAAATGCGTACTGGGCACATATTGAAGGACTGGAGCTAACAGATTCTGAATTTTTCCTTTCAGATGAGGTTGATATTTTATTGGGTGCTGAATACTTCCCCTTCATTCTGACTGGAAGAAAGGTGATTGGACCAGTGGGTACACAATCTGCCCTAGAAACTGTATGGGGCTACTGCCTGATGGGTAAGGTATCAGAGGAGAGTTCTACTATCTCAAATAATCTGTGCATGTATTATCAATGCTAATTTAGAAGAGTTGGTGAAGCGATTTTGGGTTGTAGAAGAGCCACCTAGGACAAAAAAATTATTGGAAAGTGAAATGGCTTGTGAGGAGATATACAAATCAACTGTTTGTCATTTGAATACTGGTAGATACATTGTAGAATTACCATCCAAGGAAACAAATACAAGTGAGATCGGGATATCTTGAAGGTAAAACTAATGTCAGAGAAAATGTTCCCAGGAATCAAGAAGAAGAATTGGGAGATAATTTAGAAGAAGTTCCAGGTAAACAAGGTATAGCCTTCAACAGTTATTTACCGATCAATGGTAATTTAGGGAAAGAGTTGAAAGTGATTCATAGTCCACATGAAATCAAACCAATGGGAAGACCCATACCGAAAAAGGAAATTTGAGAAGATGTTTTTGAAAGGGAGAAAGGAAATTTGGAAGAGTTAGATGATGATAGACAGGATAATGTTGAAATAAAATGGACAAAATCCGAAAAGGGAGAAGAAATGAAAGAGTATACTCTAACAACTATGTCATATGGTGTATCATCATTGCCATTTCTTGCCATTTGTACTATGCATCAGTTTATTGAAGATGAAGAAAAAAGTTCCCTGCGGCTTCTGAAGCCTTACAGTTTTCTACTTACATGGATGATATAGTTACATCAGTCTCACCAATGGAAGCAACCAAGCAACTGCAGCTTACTGAATTGTTAAGCAAAGGGAAATTTGAATTGCTAAAGTGGGCCAGCAATCATTCTACCATTCTATCAAATCTCCCTCCAGAGCATTGCGTTATTGATGCAAAAGATTTCACTTTGGAGTCTGATAAAACCATTAAAATTCTTGGCTTCCAATTGAATCCAATTGGTTACTACTTACTACCTCTTCTACAGGGTGAAGGTTCCATCCAGTCTAGCTACAAAACGAAATGTTTAGCACATCAATCAACTTTAGCACAAATTTTTGATCCATTAGGATATTTGACACCTTTCATGCTTACCTTCAAGAGTATAATTCAATGTTTATGGCAATCGGGATGTGACTGGGATGATATAGCATCTGTGGAGGTAGTGAAGAAATGGGAGCTTTGTGTGGTTGTCCTAGTAGCTAGATTATTACATGAAGTTCAAGAAGTGCTTTCAAAAATTATATACATAGATTATATTGCAGCTTGGACTTATTCAACTGTGGCAGTGAGTTGGATTTGGTCTTCACCTCATCGTTGGGCTAGGTTTGTGGCAAATTGTGTAAGACAAATACAGGAACACCTGTCTACAGAGCAATTCAGATATGTGTCAACCGAATGTAATCTAGCTGATTGTGCTAGTCGAGGAATATTGCTCAATGAATTGATTGGTAATTCTCTGTGGTGGAATGGTTCTGATTGGTTAGACAAACCACTGGAGTGCTGGCCACACCAAACCCACGGTAATGATGATGAAAATTCCAAACAGATTGAATTGGAAGCAAGAAAAATTACTCTAGCAACACAGAGTAAAGACTCAGAGGAATCAATTCAATCGGTGAACTTGAGAAATCGATGGAGTTTACTCAAAAGAATTGTATCCTCATTCTGGAAACGTTGGCAATTGGAGTATGTATCTAGCTTGCAAACCCGAACAAAATTGTACAGAAAACATAGTAATGTTAACATTGGACGTATGGCTCTCTTAAAGGAAAGTAACCTACTCCCTCTTCACTGGAGGCTTGGTCGAATAACGAAGATATTCCCTGGACAGGATGGAATTGTGAGAGTGGTGGAGGTACAGACTGCAAAAGGAAGTCTCACTAGGGCTGTCTATAGGGTATGTCTCCTCCCTATTGATGAAGATTAGGCCTTATTGAAGGGAACTTCAATAAGTTTAGTGGATAGTTTTTTATTTCTTGTTTTACATGTGGAAAAGGTTCCCAAGTTGCTTTGTTTCTTGTTTTTATCTGTAGTGGTTGTATATAGTCATTATTTCTCGTCCCATCCTCTCCTTTCCGTGGGCCTCCTACTCCTTTTGTATAAGTCTCCTCAATGTCCCCTGAGGAGTGAAGATATTTTTTTTCCTAGTTTCCCTAGTAGGGTTCGTTATAGGTGGTTTTTTTTGTGTTATTGGAAGTTCTTCCAAGGTGGGCGGAATGTTCAGACATTATATGAAGGTTCCCCTTTGTTGTCTGGCATTGTGTGGTGGAGGGGGCAATTGAAGGGTGATGTGTATAGCATAATTGCGCCAGTTGCCGTTTGCGAGCCAATCAAACAGCTCACTTCTTGTAATGTCGATTTTTGCAAAGTGATCTATTGATTTATTGTGATTTATTACAAGTGTCGTCTCATCTCATATCGTGATCTGGACCCGGGATCCTAGAAGCAAGGAGGATTTGGACATGAAGATATGCTTATGTTATTGTGCACTTAGCCATTTAAATTGTTCAACTTGCTACCCGATGCCAGGTAACCCCAAAAAGTTCTCGATGTAATTGATACAGTCCACAAACCAGAGTGCTGTTTGAGCCAGCCTCTGTAGAATAAACACCTACCCTCTGTGCTAAAGTGTTTACACACATAGCTTGGGAATGAGCATAGCATGAGTAACTATTCAGAAATGAAGCTTGATGAATTATTCACAGTTTTTTATCAGTGGAGTTTTGTTATATTTCCAACAGTTTTCGAAATATTCGCCCTTGAACTTGTAAAAAAATGTTGAAATGACAGGTTTTCATCCAATCTTTTGCTCTTTCAGGGCTTATAACTCTCCAACATCGTAAAGAAGAATGCTTATCGTAAATTTGTAGAACATAGAATCTCTTCAATCTGATGTAATATTTCACGGTTTTCCTCTCATTGTTATATAGCAGCTCCATCCATAACACATAATATGCGTTACTCAATATCATTTAGTGCTGCTATACAGTAGTTCTAGTACTCTGATGCTCCACTAGAGGTCAGCTGTTCAGTTGCACATGCGTTGTTCAGCTCAAGCTCTAATTCAGTCTATAGTATTCATCCGCCGTTCCCCAGAATAGATACAGAATGGAAACTATCAATCAAACCCCTATCCAACCAATGCTTTTTACATGGCACAAATACTAGACACGTCACGTGACGTTAGAAAGCTCCAATCCTGGTCTTCTGATTGGCTCGCAGCAGTGAACGAGATCAATTGATCCGGATCAGTAAAGTGATCCGAACCTCCCATCAATACTATTACAATGCGGAACTTCCTAACAAGATGGCAGATTTTTGTGCAAGGGTACTAGCCGAGTTTCCATACTGTATGTATACTGTGGCTGTACATTATCCTGGAGCCTACCAGTTGTAGTGTTGTAGTGTTCAACTCTTGGTCGGTGTGGTTGAGTAGGAATTCATTCAAGAATTTGATATTCTAGTAAGTTTAAAAGAGTGTTATTGGTCTTCCTAACTGTCACTGAGTCATTGGTGAGTAGGAATATGTTCTTTCCAAACTTTTACTCTATCTTATCACTCTGGTTGCCGGCCTTCCCCCACTTCTAGAGAACCAGCCTCATCAAAACAAGAACAAAACCAAACTTCCGCTGGTGGACGTTTTTTAGTGTGAACTGCTTCCAGAAAAACTACCTCTGCGGTAGCGAGCTCGCTCCCGCGGAGTTAGTTTTTCTGGAAGCAGTTCACACCAAAAAACGTCCGCCAGCGGTAGTTTGGATTTGTTCTTGTTTTGATGAGGCTGGTTCTCTAGAAGTGGGGGAAGGCCGGCAACCAGAGTGCTGTACTTCGCCTCTTTATAATTGTTGTTTCTGAAATCCCATATTATGGGTCGTTTCCTCACTTCTTCAATTATGCTCATCATTGAAGCAATAGTTGATTAAGAATAGATGAAGATTGAAGAAATATAATTAAATAATTTAAATAAAATGATGAACAATGAAAATGACAATGCAACAATGGAAGACAATGCAAATGACAATAGCTCAATTCCGACTGCAACACAAAATGTTGCGTCGCTGTAGGCATGCAAATGACTCATTGTCACGTGTGAGTCTCGGTATTCTGCGCATGTGCTACCAATGGCGAAGTTCTGGAGTTCGCTTTCCATGTTCTTAGATTGGCCACATTTTTAAACATTGATGTATTGATACCCGTCCCTACTTTCAAAAGTTCACCTGGCTCGCGAAGTGAAACTACCGCCGAGGTACTACCTCCGCGGTAGCGAGCTCGGTGTGACCTGCACAACTTAATAACATGGAAGGAGAGTTTTTTTACTTCGCTACCACCGTGGACGCGAGCTCGGTGTGACCTGCCCTTTAGAGTGTACCGCTCGCGTCCGCGGCGGTAGCAAAGTCAAAAAACTCGCCTTCCATGTTATTAAGTTGTGCAGGTCACACCGAGCTCGCTACCGTGGAGGTAGTACCTCGGCGGTAGTTTCACTTCGCGAGCCAGGTGAACTTTTGAAACGTCTCCTAGTGGGAGTACCGCTAGGGGTAGTGAGCTCGGTCTGACGTGGCCAATCTAATAACATGGAAAGTAGGGACGGGTATTGATACATCAATGTTTTTAAACATTGATGTTTCAACATCAAACATCGATGTTTTTGACATGATGTTTACTGTTCGATGTTTTTCACTTATTGATGGTTTTACCTAGACATCAGTCATCTGATGTTTTTCCCAGTTAAAAAGTAAAAACAATTCCAATTTTTCAAATTGATTTAAGTTTTTTTGTTTGAAGAAGATTATCTTGAGAGCTTATAGTAACAATATAGAGCAATAGTAACAGAATATAATCAATATCTTTGTCATATTTAGTGTAGTATTATGTTTAGTGTTTTTCGTGAATATAGATCACTCTTGTGAAAGATCTCGCATAAGTTTTGACTTTCTGCTGATTTGTATCAATCCATCGTTTTCGACATGCTTTTTGAGTATTTATTCATTAAAAATTATTTTATCATTCTTATCATCCATTTAATAAAAAAGTAATATTATTAGTTCAAATTTATTCTTTTTACAAAATTTGGATAAAAAAATACCGTCTTAATTTGTTTTATATTAAACAATTATTCAAATCCATAGAACAATATTTTAGAATATAAGATTTTTTCAAAATTTGATTAAATATCAATCTCCATTGCCAAACGTTAAGTCTGATTACCTACAAACAATTTATAAAATTTCAGTTTGGTTGCTGCCAATCAATAATATTTCTTCATTGTCAACTATTTTTCAAAAGCTCTGTCCTTTTCTTTTACATATACATAAAAGAGGAAATTGATTTTCACTATCTGAGTCACTCTAAAGTGAAAAATAAATAGTCTAATAGTCTTCATAGTATCATCCAACGTACCTAGAATACCTGTATTCTAGGTACCTTGGTATCATCCATAAAAACGTAGGGTGATACAGCAATGTTAAAAAACATCGATGTTCAAAAACATCTATGTTTACTGTTCGATGTTTTTCACATATCGATGTTAAGGTGAAAAAACATCGATGTTCAAAACATCGATGCTTTGTCTTTCGATACCCATCCCTAAAGGGCAGGTCACACCGAGCTCGCGTCCGCGGCGGTAGCGAAGTCAAAAAACTCGCCTTCCATGTTATTAAGTTGTGCAGGTCACACCGAGCTCGCTACCGCGGAGGTAGTACCTCGGCGGTAGTTTCACTTCGCGAGCCAGGCGAACTTTTGAAACGTCTCCTAGTGGGAGTACCGCTAGCGGTAGTGAGCTCGGTCTGACATGGCCAATCTAATAACATGGAAAGCAAACTACAGAACTTCGCCATCGGTAGCGCTCTTATTGCCGGCCTTCCCCCACTTCTAGAGAACCAGCCTCATCAAAACAAGAACAAAACCAAACTACCGCTGGCGGACGTTTTTTGGTGTGAACTTCTTCCAGAAAAACTACCTCCGCGGGAGCGAGCTCCCTACCGCTAGCAGACGTTGGTGTGACGACCGCTTAATGGATGTACAGTATTGAACTTTGTAAAATTGACTTTGTGTGCTTGTTGTTGCAGGCTCATGTTTGCCTTGTATTTACTAGAGTTACCAACATGACGTTGTCTAAAATGTGTAAACATTCTGTGACAATAAAGGTATTTATTTATGTATGTATTTATTTGTTTATTTATTTGTTCATCTATTTATTTAATTATTTATTTATTTATTTATTTATTTATTCGACTGATAATATAATTGTTGATAAAAGTTTCTGGTTTCTTTCCATGAGACCTAATAATTCATTTTAACAAATAAATTTTATGTGTGCCAAAATGCACCGTTATATCTCACTTAAGAATAAATGAACATAGCTTCAACGTAGTGCTTATAAAATAAATTGTTCT
Source organism: Nilaparvata lugens (assembly GCF_014356525.2). NCBI lineage: Eukaryota > Metazoa > Arthropoda > Insecta > Hemiptera > Delphacidae > Nilaparvata > Nilaparvata lugens. The sequence continues at coordinate 92,610,109 of NC_052518.1, read as the reverse complement.
TACAAAAGTATGAGAGTGCAATAACGCATATTATTTAAAGTATTTTATAATATCCTATAAATCAATAACATGATTCAAAAAGATGGAATTGGCAGGAGTAGGCCTATATCCTTGACTTGGGTGGTGATGTGTAGGGATGGGTATCGAAAGACAAAACATCGATGTTTTGAACATCAATGTTTTTTCCATCCTAACATCGATAAGTGAAAAACATCGAACAGTAAACATCGATGTTTTTGAACATCAATGTTTTTAAACATCGTTTATCGCCCTACGTTTTTATGGATGATACTATTAGTCCAGTCAATATAGACATAAAAAAGGGGGTGTGCTTGCAATTTATATTGCAGTTCTGATTTTTTAATATATTATTTGGGTACATAAGAGAAGTCCAGAACCAATTTCTTCATGTAAGATTTCCTTGTGCTAGATACAAGATAGCCCAAAAACCTCGTATTTTCGGCTCAGTTTTCAGCTATTTCTGCCAAATCTCTCCCAGATTATATAATTCTGAAAAAAATGAGATCACTCGGAACTCTCTATCTCCAATGAGTACTTTGTTATAATTTTTCAAAAATGAGTAAAATTTGAAGAAAAAATCAATTTTGATGAATTTTAGTTTTTAATCAACAATATCTTCCGATTGTTACAATTTAGATGTATATTTCAAGATCCCTCTAGGCGTATTTTTGTGCTATACAATCTGAGATCAGGTAGAGCGATCTATGTCATATAGATTTCCAGGTATACCTGACAACAATGCTCCTTGTATTGTGGAAAAAAACACCTAATTTTCAGCTTCAACCATCATCACCATCTACTTTGTCCTCACATTGATATTTCGCACAATGACATAAGTTCATGGGCAAGAATCACCCGTTAGATGCACTTAATTTCAGTATTTCCTAGTAGAGGCACGCTTAAGGGCACCTCAACACATAACTTTTGACACAATCCTCAGATTTCATCATACTACACTTCATCCTTCTCGGTTCGTCACGGCGGTTCAAAATCATGCATAATAAGTCAAATTCGGTCGAAAAATGGGAAATTTATTGTTGAGTGTACTTAAGCCCATATTCCAATACACAGAAAATGACCAATTTCTATATTCAAAGTTGCATGTCTTGTGAAATACTTCCGATAAAATTTCCAAATCTAGTGAGAACACTTATAATTTTTACTTTTGACACAATGCTCAGATTTCATTCTTCACTTCATTCTTCTCGGCTCACCAAGGCGGTTCAAAATCATGCATCAACAGTCAAATTCGGTCAAAAAATAGAAAATTTATTGTTGAGTGTAGGTACTTATTCATATTCAATACATAAGAAAAGGCCAATTTCTATATTCAAAGCTATGTATCTCGGTAACCCCTTATTATAAAAATTATTACATGATCTTGAAATGTACAATAGAATTTTCTATTTCATCTGCTGTAAACAATTCATGAAAAAATATGTTGTAAAGTGAGATTTGATTGTTGAAAAAAATCCGGAAATTGTAGATATTTTTCTCATATTAACGGTTTTGGCAGTTCTATGATAGCGAAAAGTGATTCAAGATGGATTTTAGGCAACTGAGCTCGTAGAGGATGAATTTATCTACAATTTGTAATCAATCGTAAGTCTCTATGATGTATCAGACTCGTTTTAGAAACTCTTGATCAACAGTAAAATTACGAAAAAATGTAAAAGCTGAAATCGCCATTTTTAAAATCTTAACTTCCAAATTGTTTTGGAATCGAAAGTATTATTTATTGGAGTGGGTAGAGGGGGACAATTTCCACATTCTCACTAGATTTGGAAATTTTATCAGAAGTATTTCACAAGACATGCAACTTTGAATATAGAAATTGATCATTTTCTGTGTATTGGAATATGGGCTTAAGTACACTCATCAATAAATTTTCCATTTTTCGACCGAATTTGACTTATTATGCATGATTTTGAACCGCCGTGACGAACCGAGAAGGATGAAGTCTAGTACGATGAAATCTGAGGATTGTGTCAAAAGTTATGTGTTTGAAATTTTGATCCTTGAGTTGTCCTTGAGCGCGCCTCTCCACTAGGAAATACTGAAATGAAGTGCATCTAACGGGTGTTAGAATGTTAAAAACATCGATGTTTGATGTTGAAACATCGATGTATCGATACCCATCCCTAGTGATGTGTGAACCGAGTGTGCTTTGAGATTGTGTTTGTGACAGTAGGAGCGTGGCAGAGGTGATAGGAGGGAGTGGAAGAGAGAAAGAGATATGTGCGAGAGAGCGCGTTTCCGGAGGGAGTGGAAGAAAGAAAGAGATATGTGCGAGAGAGCGCGAGAACGACAAGTAGTGCAGCTCTAGTGGCATGTACCAGAACTCCGTCTTGAGTAACGCGAACTGCCGTCATCAGTCCGTCACAAGCCACAAGTCAGTCTGTACGCACCTTTATAATAATTATGTACATGTTGAAAGTAATTAGACTTTTTCTAAATGAAGTGAATTTCAATTCATTTTCAGGAAGTTCCCTCTTTTGCATCTCGTGTCATGGAAGTTTCCGGAACAATTGGATCGGAGGCTAGCAATGGGTTCCACATCCAACCCCGGAGAAAACGTCCAGCAACCGGCAAACGGTGTGTCTTTTAAAAAAGTAAGTAAATATTATTAGATTATAATTTTTATAAATATTATATTATAGATCATTTCTGTCATGTCTCGTCTTGTGCTCCCTCAACTGCGCCGACTGGCAAACCAGTTGTTTATGTTTATGTTCTGCCTAGCATGTACAATGACCATCTATAGCTTATTGTAGAATATTGAACTTGAGTTCATTGGATTATATTTTTAAATTGGTGACGTTCAACTGTATGCTTATTTATACCGTAATGTATCTAGAACCCCAACTTTGAAGAAGAAATTAAGAGGAAACTTTGAACAATATGGTACAAATATGTTTGAAAATGTGCCTCATTTAGTTTGATAATCAAGTTATTTTTGTACTTTTGCAATTTTATGTGAATTCAATATCTTTTGATGAAAAATTATAAAGTATTTTTTGTACTTTTGGCGAAAACAAATTATAGACATGAAGGAGACTCAGGAAGTTATGTCAATAAAATTAGACTAATCAACTCATCTTATCTTTCATTCAGTATTTTCAACCAGCATAGAATAATAAGAGAAATAGTTGACCATGAAACTTTCATAAATGGATGCAATTATTATTGTAAAAAATACATGAATCTAACCCCCGGTTGCAAAGTCGACTCTTAACATCGCCCATAGCTAACAGCGCGGACTTGACTTTTTATTTTTATTTTTTTTCGTTGCAGAGACGTTCTGTTAGGTATTGCTCCACCGATAGCTAACAGCACGCCAACAAACACGTTTTTCCGTTGCAGAGACGAAAAACCCACAGGCGGATGATGTCATCTAAGGCTACCAATAACTAAAAGTGCTCTGCTAGTTATATGCCCAAAATCGTGCTTATAAATCCACTATACATTCGCGCCATATGTATTTTAGGTTATGTTCACTTGTTTGTATGTTTTAAAAGACAGACGAAAATGGTCATACATTATAATAATAATTGAATTATACATTATAATAACGTTAACTATAGAAACTGTAGATAAAGTGTAAATAAACTGAATAAAATATCATTGACTATTCGAGTAGCTTGGACGAAGAAGTAATACAATTTTTATCAATTGTATAATTTTATAAATTTGAAGAATCAATTATTATTAATTTTAATGATAATCACCGTATGCAGAGTCATTAGAAATATATCTTGTAAAGAGAAGCTGCTTTGCTTCAAAGATATATAAAAATGCCACAAGGCAATGAAATAATTCTGGTCAAATTTTTTTTTTAATTGTCAATTTTCCTAATGTGTGGTCTGCTCTCATACTCCCAGTGTAAACACTGAACAGTACATGAATGACAAGTTGTTCTGTAAATACTAAAGCAAATTGTAGTTTATAAGTTTTGGTTTTATTGTAACTGGAGTTTTATTCAAGATACTTGCTTCAAAATGTAGATATATCACCAATATAAAAGATTATCTCACATTAAAGGCTTCAAATGTTTAGTTGAACTACTGTATTTTAAGTCTTGGAAGTTTTATGAAAGAGACCTATGTATTTTGTTGTATTACAAAACTGTTTTTTTCAATAAGAATTGCTAAAGGTTTGTTCCCAATGGAACAAAACTCTATCCTAACTTGTATCATCTCTTCTTAAGATGATAAGTTTTGAAATGTGTCCCAGATATTCATTCGTGGTAATTGGGGCTCAAAAGCCTATTATATTGAAAGTTTGAATACACAAAGGAAGAAACTGAAGTTTCTAACTTGCATCATCTTTCACTAGTGGGGTATTATTAATAATATTACACAAAAATAAATACATCAGTCACTTATTTTACCTCTACCTCTAATTTTATTTCAATTAATTCATTCATTTTGATGGATGGTATTGGTTTGCTTCCTCCTGCACGAATACATTATTGAAATCTGTGTTTGAGATCCTGCATCGATCGCTGCAGCATTTCAACTAGAATATTGTGAACTTCATTCTGAATTATCTCTACAAAAAAAAAAATAAATAAATAGCAGGCGATTGATATCACTTATCAATTTTTTTCTATTGAACGTCAAACTTTGCCAAATGTTCTCCAAGTTCATCAAATTTTAAAGTCATTTTATAGTTGGAAAATTGGAATTTGGCGGTACGGCGCGAGATGTCCAAATCTTTCTGAACAATTTGGTACCATTTTCATGATTATCGGTTGGAAAATAGCGTCCGAAACACGCTAGAACGAAGTACTAGTACAATCGAGAAAGCTTCAATTCCGTAGTAGCCTTTCGAAAAAGTGTGGTCGAACTCACTAACACAGTCCCAAACTGCTATAGGATTGTGAGTACACACTCTCACACACAACCGGAGAACTGGAAAACTGGTTTTCGGTCGTCGAAACAATTGATTGTTTTTGTTCAATGAGATATTGCCCGTCTTCTTGTCTGTCGTGTTTTATGTTATATACTATATTCATATATGCTCTATTATTCTATATGCTTATACAGTAGTTTGACATCCATATTATTATTTATTCCCATTTCATTTCAATATCACATTAAATCTGTACTATATTCTATTTGTACAGCGATTTGGGAGACATGGTTCATTCTTCTCTCATCGAATTCTTTATTATCCACGTTCGGCCATGCATGGCAATTCAAATTCAACCCAAGAACTTTACATGATACTACCCGGGAAAAATTCAGTTTTGGAGAGATCAAGTTTTACACGTTTTTTTCTTATACTGTAATTAGAAAACCACCAATCATTCGCAAATTCTTGAGAAAAAGTAAGTTATTGGATAATATGAATGAATAATAGTTCATGCTTCAACGAAAATTTCTGCAATAAAAAATACTTTTAGTATACTGCAAGATTTCCAAGATAAGCCTATTCTCTGACCACTGTTTTTTTCATTTACATTTACTTTCTTTGAAGTGGTAAAAGCGTAAAAGTAATCAATTGGAAGAAAGGTGAAATGCAAAAACTAATGTACAGTATGGCTACTTTCACACGATAGGAGACGTGCAACTTGATCACTGAACAGTGTTCACGTTTTTTTGTCGAAGTACATTGAGTCAAATCGTGTCTTTCACATGGTGACTCCTATCCAGGAACCTCGTTTTGTCACGTCTTTTCAATAATTTAGAATAGTTGGTACAATGGTTATGCTTTTCGCATTACGGCAGCACTGTGCTTGCTCACTCACTTCTCCAGTTGACACTTGTTGACTGTCAGTTGTTGACTTGACTTGACTTTGACACCTGTCATTAGGCGATGTCCGAGTTTGATGTGGAGCTGTTGATTACTGCAGTTTGCAACCGACCTGCTCTTTGGGATAAAAGTCTTGACATCTACAAGGACCGGAATGATGTCGCCAAAAGTTGGATGGAAGTTTGCAGAGTGATCAAAGAAGATTTCGAAGCTTTAACCATTTCCCAACAGAAAAAGTTTGGTAAGTAGGATATTTCTATAATGATTTTGTTTTCCTCGGTCTAGTTCCTGGAATAGTTTGAAAATCTATTATTTATAGGTTTTTCAATTTTGCTTGCTTTCTTCAGCATGTTTTTAGTTTCTGTTATTGATTCATTGCTGTATTTAGAAAAAACTACACTAAGTTTTGGTGATCCCAGCATAAAGATTTTGTTAGACATCAAAGGAATGTACTGCCTATTCCATTCTAAATTAATTCATCTAATTATATTCATAATTTCATAATTGTCATAGAAATGTTCAAGTGAAAACGTTGGGCACAAACCTACTGCCATGGGGAGACAAATAAAATTTATGAAAAGCTTGATAGTTTGAATTGTGATCTGGATATCTGTTACACGTTTTTAGTTCAAGAGATAATATGTCTTAGAATAATTTTTAATCTGTTTTGTCAATCGGAAGGAAAACGTTGGTTTTTCTAAGTTATCTTACTCCCTTATTTTTGGGTATTTTACAGAAATCAAGATAAATATCCCAACAAATTTCCTACACGAATACAGTGTAAGTTGTATTATAATAGCTACAGTACTTACGCACTGTATATAGTACAGTACCTGTTCGTTTTTACCGTATAATTATATGATAATAGAAAGCTTTATTTAAAACAGCCATAACTTCCTTGTTTTCGGATATTTTTGAAAACGGGACTTACGCTTTAAAGAATTTGGGGTCTCTGAATCCAAATCCGAAATCAGAAATCTTCTATCTATATTTTTAAGGAAGTTAGACTTTGAAAAAAGTGATGAGTCATACTTTGAGCAAACGCCGGCGTAGGTGTTAGATCTGTCGGCTTATTCGTAAGATCCCCATGTGAAAGTACAGGAGAGCTGCAAAATATGAAATATGATCTTCCATAATATGATATTCCAGGAGCGAGGTCTCTGCCGGGTGAAACTGGCCTATGACACTGTACATTTGTTATTGTCCAGGAGTGCTAACGTTATCTTTATTCTTCTTCTTAGAAAAGTACAAACAATATACAAAATGCATATACAAAACTTGAAGAAGGTTCCTCACATGGACAAAGCCTGTGTGCTAGGAACGAGTTCTCTCGTTACTACTCAATATACAATAATTGTATCATAGTCATACCTATCATAGTCATATCTATAATTATTTTAAATATGACAATGATTCAATACAATTGAAAAACAAAACAATTTCAACCAATAATAAGCACTAAACCATAACATATTACCAAAACAAAAGAAACAGAGCAATAATAATGATTAATTACAAGATATATTACTTACATACGTAAAATAATAATTACTGTAATAGTATTAGGATACTACAAGAAATCGTTTATATCGAAATTTCGTAGAAATTCATTTGAACTTCCCTATTTATATGTTCTATTTCAATTTTTATTTATATCTATATCAATTTTTAATATTATAGTATACTTGCGATGTTATCACACTACTCGACCACCATCGATCAGAATAAATTGATGCTACATAATAATTCTCCATTCCCTCACGATTCACACTAATTATCCATTTGTTGACTATTTGCTTGAGATGGCTCATTTTGAGATGGATTTTTTATTAATTCTGGTACCTTATGGAAAATCATATTGATTTTATAATTCGAGGATGTAGTTGTAAATATTTCAAGCAGTCTAGGAGTGATGATACCTGTGTTCAGAGCAGTTCTTGTTTGGTAATTGTGGCGGTTATTAGTGAATAAAGAAAACTTGCTCTTAAAAATATACCAAATCAGGGTTTTGACATAGAGTTGAGTAATGTTGAGAACTTGAAATTGGTTAAATAGTGCGGCTGTGGGATATTGTTTGCATGACTGATAAAAGGGGAAAGTATAGTTTTATATGCACTACCCCGAGCAATAATTCCGTACAGCAATGTTGATTGGATATATGCGTGATAGACCGTTCGATACACGGAGCATTGTTGTCATGTGTACCTGGAAATCTATATGATATAAAGCGCTCTACCTGATCTCAGATTGTAGAGAACAAAAACACGCCCAGAGGAATTTTTAATCATACATCTCTAAATGGTAACAATCGAAAGATATTGTTGATCAAAAACTAAAAGTCATCAGAATCGATTTTTTCTTAAAGTTTTACTCATTTTCGAAAAATCATAACTCAGTACTCATTGGCGATAGAGAGTTCCGAATGATCTCATTTTATTCAGAATCCTATAATCTGCAAAAAGGCGGTAGAAAATTTATCTGTCTGATTCTTGGATTTGGCAGAAATAGCTGAATACTGTAAAACGAATAAAAAATACGAGGTTTTTGTGCCACTCTGTATTTAGCACAAGGAAATTTTGCATGAAGACATTGGTTCTGGACTTCTCTCATGTATCCAAATAATATATTAAAAATCAGAACTTTAATATAAATTGCAAGCACCAATAGTGACTGTATTATATTCTCGGTAGCTATGCTTTTTTGGTTCATGTAAAGAATCATGTAAAGGATTGTATCCAGAAGATGCAATAAGGGCAGAAACGTTTCCCTTCCTGAACTTGGTTGAAAACCAAGTTACGATCAACAGAAATCACAACTTTTTCTACCAAGTTCAGGGGCAGCTTCATTAATATAATATAAATATACTTATACTCAGATATAAATGTACTTCATATATCTCTTTATTCACATTTTCAAGTTGAATTATTATTTCCGCTATATGATCAGGAAAATATAAATTTCGAGTTTCCATTAGATCAAGAAACTTAGATCTAATAACATGTAGGAAAAGAGGCCTTTTGCTCTTGGAGTTGTCTGTAATGAAAATAGATTATTTCTCTACTCAGTTGGCCTAACATAACTATTCCCAAAAATGAATTGATGAATGGTTTTCATTCATTGACAGAAGCCTGTTAACCTGTCGAAAGGGCCGGCTATTGTTTGCTAATCACCTTGCAGGTAGAGACCTCAGATATGCTCCCAAAATCCCTCTTTTTCATAGTTGATTCCACAATTACTGGTTCCAAAAATCCGGTCACCTTGCAAATCTGAACGCAATCTGAAGAAATAATTACTGTTAAGCTTCTTTTTATGAAGTGATTGAAGGGTACAAGTAGTTTTCAATTCGGAAGAAAAGCTAAAAATCTAAAAACTAATGTACAGTATGATAGTCTAGTCATTCTTAGCCTTGGGTTTTTAGAATGATTCGGAATGTTTTCCAAAGCACACTAATACAGTCACACCTGCTTATTATCACCCTTCAGCACTTACTGCATGTATCTATATATTATATGGTGCACTCGTATATTGATGAACTTGTAAGTTGATTTAGAAAAATAGTGTTTAGTAAAATGAAGTCTTCTCTGATCTACTCAAAAGCAGATCAGTCATGTTAGAAGCTTAGAACAGCAGTAGAATGAGTAGACAATGTAGTGTATAATAATAACTTCTCTAGAAAGAGAAGGCCGATGTGTGAGTCAGCGAGTCAATATTGTGAGAGAGTGTTGCTACTGTAATAATGAACTTCTCTAGAAAAAGAAGGCTGATGTGCGAGTGAGCACGTCAATTGAGAGAGAGTAGTGCTAAGAAGACCGATGTTTATAAGTCAGCAAGGTTTTTTACTCCGTTCCCCATCTCATCCGTTACTAACGAGTACGGCTTTCCTTGGCAGCCGAAACTATACATTGGTCTTAATAACTTTGAATTAATAAAACTGAAAATTTTGAATGAAATCTACAATATCCCATTTGAAATGCTTGCTGCAGCGAACAATGAGGAATACTCAACACATACAGTACTTCAATATTCATTGTAAAACAATATAATATACATAGTATCTTCAATATTGTTTAATGTATTCGTGCAGGAGAAAGCCAACTATCGTCCATATGAAATATTTTTCAAAAAATGATCAATGTAATCAATGATCCTTAAATGGCAAGGTTCCATTGTCATAGATAAAATTTTTCCTCCTCACTTTCGTTGTATGATATTTTTGAACGGTTCCCGTTATTCCGGGTCTCTTTATTATTATTATTATTGAAGAAGCCAGCGATAGAGGCATTATCAGACAGGCAGGCAAGATAAGATAGCCAGCGTCAGGCTGCTTCAAGTCTTTCCTTCAATACAACAATAGTTGTGAATCCACTCTCAATGGGGAAACTACACTAATAATTATTTTTACCGCCATATAGGCCTACAATTCGCTTTAATATTAAAGTAGGTTTCATTCTTGTTTTAATTCCCGGAAGTTCATCTTCGGATGAAAGTTCTCAAGAGAACCACAGCTTTTCTACTGTGTGTGCTTTATATTGTGTTCAGGAAAGTACATTTTTCAATGTTTATCTGTGGGGTACTTTTTTGTGATTTAAAATTCATTGTACGAATACCGTACCTAACGCAATTCAATTCTAACTTTCAGGTTGTGCACCACGCTTTTGGATAATTTTTACTTATTTCTGTGACTTTAATTGTGACAAGTTTTTCGATTTGGATAAGTACTTTTCAAAATAGAACAATCTTCTAGAGAGAACCTTTTTCATAATTTTAATTTTTTGAAATATGTGCGTAGATGTGCTGTTTGAGAACCTTGACGTGGAACTCATCAAAACTGAACAATCAGTTAGATATTGAGAAGAATCGTGAAGAGATTAGCCAGAATCTCACGCGGAAGGAAGTGGGCCAACATTCACAAACAGAGCAATCACTTCAGAAGGAAGTGGGCCAACATTCACAAACAGAGCAATCACTTCAGAAGGAAGTGGGCCATTTACAAGTCTTTTGGGGATACTCAATGGTGGTGGTCCAAATGCCTCCACTACCATTGAAGCTTCTGCAAGATCCACTGGGTATGTACTCGAAAATAGAATAGACAGACAGACAAAATATATTTATTAAAGAAGAATGTAATTTACAAAGTGAGAATCTGATGTACTCATTTTCAATATTATAATATATGTATAAAACAACAACAAAGAGTAAAAACCACCTCATGAATACACTAAGCCAAATAAAATATTTATAAAATGGTCTGCATGTGCAAAAATGCCTAAAAATGCAAACCAGAGTGTTGCATATCTATTACAAATTTTATAGAAAGAAGGAAAACACTAATTTTGATGCATTCAGAATTATTATTATTATTGTTGTTATTATTCATTATTATTATTATTATTATATTATTATTATTATTAGCTAATCATCTGTTGAACACCTTTAAAAGGGGTATGTAGATTCGTCAGTCTAAACGCTTCAGTCTTTATTTATATAATCAAGACTGCTAATCTTCGTGAGTTTTTATCTCACTTTACTTGTCTATAAAAATCAATTGGTTAATCATGCATGTTTTGTTTTTTATAATATTATTCTGTGGCCCGCCAGCATATTTTGCTCTGGCCAAAAAAATTGTTTTGGACTTCTCTGATGTATCCAGGAAATATTTGAAAAGAATTCTACAATATAAAAGGTGTTACCAAACTCCCTACATTCATTAAGTGGAATTTTGTCATTGATTGAAAATAATGGAATGAGAAAATATAAATTAATGGAATGTTGTAGAATTCACAAACAAATTCAATATGTTTTTAGGCAAGGAGAGAGAATAGCAGAGAAGCACCTGCACCTGAGGTCACCTCATGTTCATTCTGGTAGTGCTTCACTGCTATTCTCTCTATTTTCAATTTAATAATATAAACATTACATATCAATTTCTGTCCAGTCATCGGCGAATCCAGAGATGACCGGATGCCTCGGCTCTGATGAAGTGTTATATTGAGTCCATTGATCAGGAATGAAACTGGTGCTATTTTTTTGAGTCCGGCAACAACCTCTAGAGCTTGATACTCAGGTAAGTGCATAATTTTTTGAAAATGATATCCCATAACGCTCTACATTACACTTTTGAAACCTGCAAATTGATTATCATTTGTTGGAAATTGAGCAGGGGTTGTTTAATAACGTTTTTTGAATACTTAGCTACAATTAATTAATTCACTCGAAATAGAATGATTCTCAAAAAAATGTTAGTTTCAATAGGAAAAATGAATATTGGCATAGAGCCTCAGAAACTGTTACATTAACTCGTTCTCTTCATTGTTTGCTGATTTTTCAAATCGAAATGTTGATAAATAAAAAATTACACTAATACATTGTCGGCTACCTACTCAACAATGGATCTGGGTGCCATGGGCTACCTATAAATAATGGAAGAGAGTAGCAATGGACAGATTTGGATGCAAGGCTGCCAACCAATAAAACGATTGAGCTGAAAGAAGATGAAGGAGCTGCTCAATTTGTGTATGAATCTTGCTGCTGGCAGAATTTTTATGCAGTATTTTCACTTGCTTTTTCGGGGATTTTTTGCTGGGATACTTCAATTTCACATTTTATGGAAAGACCTCATAATTCAGAGGCCCGGGTTCGAAACTCGACCCGGGCAAGATATTTTTCTCGGGCTACTCCCATGTTTCGGATGGACATGTAAAGTCGTCGGTCCCCGGCTGCCTTGAAAGCAGTTGTTAGGTCATGAAATTGATCAGTCGCAACCTGAAAGCTCAAACTCTGACACCAGACCTGAGCCAGCCAGGTCACTCGATGTTTAATATAAATTTGAGTGGCTTTTTTTATTGCTACAGTTGTAGTATGTAGTATGTTGTATTTGTGAGCAGCAGGGTTTGCGTATGCCACACTGAGAATCACACACGAATCTTAGATTCTCGCAATGAGCCGTAAATTCCGCAGTTTAATATGTTTAAGTTTAAATCTTTGGGACAGAACATTTCAAATCCTGTAGGAGATAAATTCATGAGATTTAGAGTATACATTCATGGTAATGTTGATTGAATAAAACAAACATTTTCTGAAAATATCAATATTTGTGCAAGTTATTCAATTTACTAAAAATTACCAAAAATAACTTTTAGTTGAGTTATTTTTGGTCATTTTCGGTAAATTGAATAACTTTATCAAAAATTGATACTTACGAAAACATTTTCTTTTATTAAATCAACAATACCATGAAAAATTTATCCTCTAAATCTCATGAATTTATCTCTTACAGAATTTGAAATGTTCTGTCCCAAAAATGTAAACTTTAGGCGCTTATATCTCGAAAAGTAATGATTGGAAAAAAATTTTTCCTGGGAAAACTTTTTCATTTTGATAGCTTGATGATATACAAATCGAAAAACTTTGAAAAATATCACCAGTTTTATTTTTAGCCTTTTCACAGCCTTAACTAGGGTTATAGGTAGTTGTATGGTTTATAAATGATTTATACATACACATCAGGCTACTACGTCGATTGCTTCTGCTCCTGCTAGAACTTCGTTGTGAATGATCCCGTCTTATTTATCAGTTACTTCTCTTCATTTATTTTACATTCTCTTACTTAATTTAATTTACAGTTCTTCTCGTCTTTCTTCTTGCTCATTTCATTCAATTGAAACTTAAAAGTTAGTTCGCCAACTATTGCGGTATTATCAGCTATAACTAACCCCTTGATCCCTTTTATCTGCGCTTTATTTTATTTTATTTTCCTTTTTGTAGATTTTTGGATTTTCTCATCAAGATGCCTTCCACTCCCAGTTGCTTCACAGGCGATCTCCTTCGAGCCATGGAGCGCCACTGTACAGCTGAGAGAGGAGGCAGGCTTTCCTTACCCGGTGGCAGTCTGAAAGGGTGGAGCGGAGTGGTTAAGCCGTCGTCTTCAGCCCCGGCACAGCCAGCCGAACCTACCCCCATCTGAGCCAGATCCAGACCCAGAGAAGGGTCTGGGAGGCTGCTCTAGGTTCCTCCCGCGCACCCGGTGGGAGATCCTCCAGTCATATTGTCCGGGGAGGAGGATGAACCGTCTCCATCTTCAGCTATTGAAGGAAGTATTGATGTGGTAGTAGACGACTCGGCTACCAAAGAAAGTAGAGTAGATGTGGTCGGTTTGGAAAACCTCAACTGTGACTTAAAACCGGAACCATTGGACTGAGACTTGTTAATTCCATTTTTTTAATCAAAAGATCTGGAGGAAAATGGCCAAATAATATTGTAAATATGTAAATAACCTATGTAAATGAAACCTTTTTAAATAATCTATGTAAATGTAAATAATTATAATAAGTGGACAAGATGGCGAACGTTGAAGCTAGAATATCATGTGGTTGAAGTGGGAGATGACTATCTAGTCAAAGATAACAAACGGATTCTACGAGAATCTGTTGATGGTAAAGGAAACGACCGCGATCTTTAGCAGAGAAGGAATAAGTGATAGGAAAATTCCGTTTTAGTGCAGAAGTGAAAGGAGTAGTGGCTAAACTGGAAATAGTTGTGGCGGGAGAGGTCTATGGGTTTCTCCGTACCACAGGTTTATATGACCTAAGCCTGTGGGAGCCTCTTCCCCAAAAAAGAGTGACCCCCAAGAAGGTGGAAGAGGTTGACGATCCTTTGGGGGCTTCTTTCTAACATTCCACCGGTCACTTTTATCAGTTCATAAACTTATAACATCTCTGGTAAATGTAATAAGTGATTGAAGTATTACATGAAAATCACATTACGAATTTGAGCATTTTTCTACTTGACATTCTCATGTTGATTTTATTAGAGAAAACGTTTGCAGATTAGAATTCTACTTTTGATAATTTCCACTTAAAAGCAGATCCTCTTGTCAAAGAGTTTGGAATAAACATTTCAAAATCACATAAAATTCACTACTTTCACTTTTAAACTAAGATCTGGTTATTGAATGGAATAATTTTATAAAATAAATCAGGTGCAAAAAGTGTAGCTAATATTTTCAAGTTATTGGATTCTATGAGGAATTCTTACAAATATAAATAGTGAATCTCTAATCTTGAATGTGGTATTATCTTGAGATTTGGTGTGCTATTTATTGCTTGTAAAACAATTTTGAAACTTGAAGTTCCCTTTATTATTTAAAATATTACAACGACTAGTTTCGACCATAGGTCATTTTTAAGTTAAAATGTGGAAACTTTTTTTTTAATTTCTCCACATTTCAACTTGAAAATAATGACCTATGGTCGAACCTAGTCGTTGTAATATCTTAAATAATAAAGGGTACTTCAAGTTTCAATATTGTTTCATTAATTTATAAAAGTAGCCCATTCAAGTGAAGTGTTTTTATTGCTTGTTTTATTCATTATATCATTTTTAATTTCATGCTCTTATTCACTGTGTTATTTTTGGTGGACTTTTTGTAATTTTATTCTTATTGCCTCTCCACAATCAACAGACTGTTGAAATATATACCAATTTTCTATTATTTATATAATTAACTTATCTGAAGTTTTGAAAGTGTACATGTATTCAGTGTAGTTATATTATAGTCCATCGGCATGTTGAATAATGTTTTTATTTCTTACACATTGTATATTTTTTCTCATCATTCCTTTAATCCACATTTTACAATAAGTAGATCAGAAAAATTCATGTTTAATTTTCATTAGTCAATACTAGTCCACTGGTCCATTATGATACAGGAAAATCATTATTAACCAGTGATTTTAATTTCTCATACTTTTATTAATTAATACAAATTAAATTTTTGTATGAGAAATAAACATACTGTACTTATATTAAATAATAATTTATTCATGTACTTGATAATGCAAATTTCCTATAGGCCGTGAGACGGCCATCATCAACCAGATATGCATATTACATGCATATGATATGCAACCAAATTATACATATGGCTGTGATATGCATATTACAGTAATAATGATAATAATTATCATAATAGTTCCAGGTATGGATGTGAAATAATGGATCCTGATGAGATTGGGTATCTAAGCATTCGTATTATGTAGCAATTGAATCACTTGACACATCATTTCTTTCAAATGGGTGGTTCCACGAGAGCCTTGAAACTTCTTTTATCCTCTTTGAGTATTAAATATTGAATGAACTCTGTCACCAATTCCATGATCATTAAAATCTCTACAAATAACATAGCACAAGTAGTATTGGTATTTATGGCGTAATATTTTGTTAATCTAGATATAATTTGTTAATCATTTATAATTAGTGACAAATTCTATTAAGTATTTTTCTTGTTTGCAGCTTCAAGTTACCGGTAGCTGAATCTCAATTTTCCAGGGTTTGGATATACTCGAGGCATTCGCGTTCATGACACAATGTGTCGGAGCTGATGTAGGCTTCAAATCTCTTTTTTATTTAAAGGAAGGTCAGTAACATTATAGGTCCCTGGCTTTTTTAATTTGTTATCTAGTACATTTTCTGTTATGTCACGTTATTATACTAGTGATACGGTATTAGAATGAGAATTTTTTGTATGTAACATGTGCTAATCATTTTTGATGTTGGTGAAATTATGGCAACAGCTCAATATTTCCTTTACAAGTGTAATTTGACAGTTAGTTTCATTAGAGATCCTATTCGATTGAGAAAACACTCTTTGGTGGGTACAAAATTTAGTCCGCAATCTTGAAACCGCCATTTTGAATCCAACTTCATTTTTTTTAATGGGAAGTTGGTTTTATGATACCTACATTATTTCGTCACAGCATTTCAAGAGAAAATGAATGGCGCATCGACACCTCTAAACGGCTCAAAGATATTTACATTTAATTGATATATCATACAAAAATTAAATAAATGAGTAATATAAAAAGAAGTAAGAAGAATAAGAAGTAAGGTTCTGGAAGATTGCATTCCAATTTCATTTTATATTGATTCATACAATAAGTACATTGTCAAGATTATAGGGAGAGGAAAAAATAAGGTAACCTTGTGCTATTTCTCTCAATGCTGTGTTCCTTTTCAAATAACCCCAACTGGAAACATTTCCCATTGAAAAATTCTCAGACATAATCGAGTTAGTTGTTTGTTATTTAATTTATAGTATAAAAGTTTAATCTTTTTATTACAGTCTTCTGGCGCTGCTCCCCACGTCGTCGCTGAATTGTAGCCTATATGATGAAAACCGGTCCCTAATTCGATTGAGGTGGATTCAAATGCAAATATAATATGGTGAGTTTTTTACTTTCCTTGCCCTATTACCATAGGTAAGGAAAGTATTGCTTTCCAAAAAAATTAAGGTACCCTAATTTCAAGTTTTCTATACGTTTCAAGGTCCCCTGAGTCCAAAAACATGATTTTTGGGTGTTGGTCTGTGTGTGTGTATGTGTGTGTGTATGTCTGTGAACACGATAACTCCATTCCTAATTAACCAATCGACTTGAAATTTTAAACTTAAGGTCCTTATACCATAAGGATCCGACAATAAGAAATTCAATAAAATTCAATTCAAGATGGCGGAAAAAATGGCGGATAATTACTAAAAAACCATGTTTTTCTCGAAAACGGCTCTAACGATTTTCTTCAAATTCATGCCATGGATAAGCCCTATCAACTGACATGAGTCTCATTTCTGGGAAAATTCCAGGAGCTCTGTAATATTATTGAGAAAAATGGCGGATAATGACTAAAAAACCATGTTTTTCACGGTTTTCTCGAAAACGGCTCTAACGATTTTCTTCAAATTTATACCATGGATAGCTATTTATAAGCCCTATCAACTGACATGAGTCTCATTTCAGGGAAAATTCCAGGAGCTCCTTAATATTATTGAGAAAAATGGCGGATAATGACTAAAAAACCATGTTTTTCACGATTTTCTCAAAAACTACTTGACCGATTTTTTTTTCAAATTCATACCCTGTATAGTAATTTATCAGCTCTATCAACTGGCATGAGTCTTTTTCCTGGGAAACTAATGGGGGGTCCACCCCATCCTTGAGAAATGGACTTTGTAACCTCCTTCTCGTGCATGAGATAGGTAGGTAGAGCAGTTTATAAAAAGAACACAGTCATAGTCGAGATATTGCATCTGTAGAACAGCGGTTTCGACGACTTTTGAAAAAATCATCGAATTTCACAATTTACACAAAGGAAAAAGTACTCTGAAAACAATTATATATACACTTATAAAGTAGTCTGATCGTAGTTGCAAATATTTTGCCGCCAATCGTCATTATATTATTCCCCTAAATTATTCTCATCTAAGAATGAGGCTTACAGTTCAATGAGCAAGGAAAGTTGTGTGCGTGTACCACACCAGATTTTTTCGTTATGTGAGTTTTGATTTTGTAATGAAAATGATTCTCATCACGTGTTTTAAAATCTCTTATTTGTTCTTCTCACCAATGGTGAATATATTATTGTAGGCTCAAATTCATTAGCTTTATGAGATTAATTCATTCTTCACTTTTTATCCCATTATACTGATGAGAATTTTGTTTATCATATGATACAGTAAGAATTTCTCATTTCTTCAAATCTGTACAAATATTTGTTCAAATAAGTATTTAATTTACAATGTTGCTGATAGGTCTACACGTTGTGCTCTTATTTCAATTGAGACCTATTGATAATATTTGCTGCAGGTCACAAAACTAGTGTAATTTTATAAAAGGCGCATTCATTAAAACTGTGATGATCACAATGGTGATGACAATGCCGGTGTGAAAATGGCAGTGTGTGGTGATCACAATTGGCCATATGAATAAAAACTGAGCATATGCTCATGAGCATGGAGCATAAGGCTCAACTCACATTTACGCAACTCAGGTCGAGAAGAGACTCGACTCTAGTCGAGAGCATGTGTTTTCAAATGGTGACAGTCGCGGAGACTAGAGTCGACTGCTCTGAGTGTCACAATTTGGAAACACATGCTCTCGACTAGAGTCGAGTCGCGTAAGTGTGAGTTGAGCCTAAGGTTTTGCTCATGAGCATTAGGTAGAAGCATAAGCATTTGCTCATTTTTATATGAAATACGTGAGCGTATTTTAAAGATTTTTCATCAGCTGATTCGCCTTACTTTGTTTTCATAGTGAAAGGTTAGAATGTGCTACTCACTTGAGCGCTAAATATACAGATGTACAGACACCGCTTGTGTTTGGTCGTCTGCTCTGTTCTCTATCTATGAATTGAGTTTTTGGTTAGTTGAGTTCTAAATTTTAAAATAATAGCGTGAAAAAATTTCATCTCTATAAAAATCTCCAGCATAATTTTATAATGTCAATAGCCTTCTTATAATCCTCTACACTATCATCTTCTTAAATGCCTATTTCCTATTCTGAGTTGGTTATCTTTATATCCGATGGGTATCTTTTGTAGAAATAATGGTGATATATATCATGGTTGAATCTAATAAGTTTTATAGTTCTCAACTATTTGTTGTGATCGTATCTGGTATAGTTTCCTCTTCATCACACAAATTAATTGAGCCATTTTACTATGAGCAAAGGGTGAAAAGCTGCTCTAGACTAGACTCGCCTTTTTTGAAGCATTTGCTTCTAAAGTTGAGCAAATGCTCAAACTATTTTTTTGATAAGCATTAGTAAAAGGTTTTGTTCACTTTTATTCATAGAAAATGGAGCATATGCTCCAATTTTAAAAAGTATAAATGCTCAACTTTATTCATATGGCTCATTGTATTATCACTTACTCTAATCCAAAGCACCTATCAAATAAAATATACCTGTATTTCTCAAGAGAGATGTGCTATCACTGATTACGACGCATTAAAAATGTCTTAACACTTTTTAATAGTAATGACGTAGATTATAAAATTAACGAATTCATGAAGACTTCGCATAATCATATTTCAGGTTGCCTATCATTCAAAAGAATCAAGAAGATGAAGATGAAGATGAAGCATATGGTCTGGCGTAAGCTTGAGCCCTGGATATCAGATGAACGGTGTGCGGCAATTCTTTGTAGAGGTGAGTGAATAAAAAAGTGAAAAACAGTCCTGAGAATATTAGAATGAAATGAAAATTCAAAGCTTTATTCTAAAAAAATTATATCTTGGATTAGCTGAGAAATGAATTTATTATGCTTATGTAAAGTTCACACCAAAATCTGTAGCTCTGCAGAGTCTGTGGATGGATGGATGGAAAAATGATATCGCCGGCTTAAGCAATGCAGGTGTTCACACCGACCTCTGTGTATCTGCCAGCCGACAAATCCATGAAAACTCTGCTCGCATGCAGATGTTTTTGAATCGCTCTGGGAGCGAATTTCTCCAGGCATCCGGGCGGACGTTTTCGATAAAGATCTCTCAGCAAAAGCCTAAATCGCGTAAAAATGGAGATAGAATAATTAATCTAATTCCAGATTCGGATTCAGCACCTTGAAATTTATAATCTGCTCAAAAAATTGAAAAATGAGGAATCGGCAGAGATATTGAAGAATCATTCTAATCATTACTCAACAGAGAAATTTGTTCAGAACATGGTATTTTTATTATTCGGAAATTGGTAAGCATGCTATTGAAGTGGAAATGTTTTCCATTAATGAAATATGGTTTATTAGTGTATGATTTATTTTGACTATTCTTCTCTTCTGATCCTGACGACTGCGGCTGACTGTAGGTACAATCAAATTACATTTTTCCACTTATAAGTAGAATTCAATAATATAACTTTTTCTCACTTAGTCAACTAATATTCAACGACAAGAGAACTTCACTTGAACAAAATCAAAATCAGTCTGTTCTGTTGCCTTTGCTGTAGCTGACCGTGCTGTGCCTCTAGTCGCTAATTGTAATTATTCATTGTTTTGGTGCATTGCTACCAAGTTTTTCATAGAACGGCTAATTGAGGAAGTAAGATCACGTCCTGTGTATTATGAGAGATCTCATTAAATGAGTGTAGAGATACAGGTTTGCGGGAAAAGGCTTGGGAATATCAGCTGCATTGAGAAAAAACAGTAACTTATACCTTATAATAATTATTAATGCTATCATTGAATCTGGAATAATTCTGTTATTAAAAGCAATATACCGGGTGCTTCAAAAAAATGTATAAACACTTTAAACAATCGCAGTTTTACCGCTCTACAAGGCTAATGTTATATTTCTTCGCCAGGTGGCAGCATAGTCGTCCCTCTATGTTATATTGTTAGTTGGAATTTGTAATATCAACATGGCGGACGTACGTTTGAGTTTGAAGAACGTAAGCAGGTTATTAAGTGGTACTGGAAGTTTGAGAATGTTAATTAAGTTCAAAGACAGTAGAGAAGGGAGTATGATACAGAACCACCTTCAAGATTAACAATTATACGCATACGAGATAAATTCGAAGTTCATGTGCATAACAGCTACAAGTGATGAGTCATCAACGGCAGTCTTGGAACTGTTTCAACGGTCTCCTAACAAATCTTCAAGGCAAGGGGCACGTGAAAGTGATGTAAGTGCTAGCAGCGTGCTACGCATTCTGAAGAGAGGCAAGTATCGTGTTTACATTCCAAGGCTGGTGCAACAGCTAAATGACGACGATCCAGATCGAAGGTTGCAATTTTGTGAATGGATTCAGGCGATGGTGATACGTGAACCAGGATTTATGGGTAGCATCATTTGGTCGGATGAATCCCAATTCAAACTTAATGGAACTGTCAATAGGCACAATTGTGTTTACTGGGGTGAAGAAAATCCTCACATTACAATTGAAAAAGCTGTAAATTTGCCTGGTGTAAATGTGTGGTGCGGTTTGTGTTCAAGGGGACTCATTGGACCTTTTCGATTTGAAGGCACTGTAACTGGTATTAATTACCTAACAATGCTTGCTGATTCCATATTTCCTGCCATTCGTGCATTATACGGTAATGATGATTTTTATTTTCAACAAGATGGTGCTCCGCCGCACTATCACAGGGATACGAACTTACCTGGATCAAAATTTGCCAGGCCAGTGGATAGGACGCAGGGGGCCAATCGAGTTTCCAGCACGCTCTCCAGACCTTACACCACTGGATTTCTTCTTGTGGGGCACAGTAAAAGATGAGGTGTACAAACGTAAACCACGTAACCTAGACATTCTTTGGAATGAGATTCAACCAGTGTGTAGAGAAATCTCATTGGACGTTTTGATACGATGTACAGAATCAGTGGTGAACTCGTACTCAGAATTGTATTGATGCTGCAGGTCACCAATTTGAACAGTATTAACATTTGTTATTTATGTTTCATTTACATTGGACTTTCAGCTTTCTATTTTCCTGAAATTTAACTTTGTAGAACGGTAAATAAATTTTCTATGAAAGTTCAAAGTGTGTATACATTTTTTTAAAGCACCGGTATAATTAATAATTACAGTCGAACCTCTCTATAACGAACCTCTACTTAACGAAATCCTCTACACAACGAATTTTTTTCTGGTCCAATGACATTTTTGAGTTTTGGCTGCTTATTTAACTCTATTTAACGAATTTCGGACCTCTCAACAACAAAGTTTTCTCTTGACTTGTGTATAGGAAGAAGACGGTTATTTTCAAGGAATTGTTTAGTTTCAGCAGAAAGGTCAATAGACTAAAAATAATGGTGGTATGGAAAGCTCTGTGAGGAGAATACAGAATAGACTACCTCAGGGCTCTGTGCTATCCCCGATGCTCTTTAATGTGTATACCGCCGATCTCCCTACCACAGGAGCACAGAAATTTGTGTATGCAGATGATATTGGCTTGGTGGCACAAGACTCCTCATTTGAGGTATTGGAAACTATGCTCAACAGAGATCTGGAAAATTTGGCAGAATACTTGAAGGCATGGCACCTGAAACCCAACCCAACCAAGACAGTCACAACAGCTTTTCATCTCAGTAATGGGGATGCAGGGAGAAGGCTAAATATTGTTCTCTGTGGAGAGAGACTGACACATCGGGAAGCTCCTCGATATCTAGGTGTGCGACTTGATAGGTCTCTAACATACCGCCATCATTTGGAGGGTGTAAGAGACAATAGTGTTAAAGACCAGAAACAATATTATAAGCAAACTGGCTGGAACAACCTGGGGTTGCAATGTGGGAACGCTGCGAACATCCAGTCTTGCCTTGGTGTACAGTGTGGCTGAATACTGCTCACCTGTGTGGGTACATAGTGCACATGTGGGAAAGATCGATGTGCAGCTAAATGAATCCATGAGAAAAATCAGTGGCACAATAAGACCAACAGAGACCAACTGGCTACCTGTGCTTTGTAATATCCTGCCACCAGACCTCCGCAGATTGAATAAGACAAGACAACTTGTTAACAGGGTTGCCTCAAGGAATGAGTTGCCAATAGCTAAGGAGCTAAATAATGCACCAGCAAGACGGCTACAATCTAGGAGGTATCTGAGATTAGATGACCAGAATGGTCAGGATATTGGAACAATTTGGAAGGCAAGGTGGTCCTCCTCATCAGTGAAGAATAAACACCTAATTGAGGATCCAAATGGTGAGGTGCCAGGGACACTGCTTGGCCGCCGGCAGTGGTGCTTTTTGAACAGGTTCCGGACAAGTTGAGTTATTATAGTATTTATTGTGAAGTTATTAACAAAATAACCGTATTTTGCGTTACATCTAATAGTAGTGTAAAGAGTTGAAAAATATTGCTACAGAGTATGTACTTTGATTAAACTCTACTAATAGTACAAATCAATCTTTCTGAAAATAAATTGGTGAGTTTACTTACTTATTACATTCTATAAATATTTAAAAACATGTTTTATTTTAAACAGCATAAATTCTCAAATTTCCATATTAATATTGGCTTAATAGGTACCCTACCTACGTTCGCGATGATATGTTCTATGTACCATATTCATTTATTTACCGCCGTGGTACGATATTATAAGATCCATAGGATCGTGGCAGTTTTCTTGACAGAAACTCTCATTAACGAATACCTCTGCAGCGAATTTTTTCTCGGGATAATCGACTTCGTTATACAGAGGTTCGACTGTATTTAAAAGCAATTTTCCATATGTAGGACATTATTTCCTATATAGATGACCAATAATTGGATTCATTAATCTTTCAAAACCTTCATGAAACACAAAAATGAAAGATTATTGTTTCTCAAATTGAAGTTACAAGCAATTTAACCATCAGTCTGCGCGCGCGCGCTGAGAATGGAATATTTTTGTCAGCCTAGTGAAATTAGACCCGCCCAAAACAACAGGATGTAATTCATTTCCATATACAGAGATTTCTGTCGTTTAGATGAAATTCTTACTCCAGAAATAAGAAAGTTATTAGAACTGTTGCGGGTAGAGCTGACTTAGAAATACCATTCTGAGCACGCATGTTGACTTAAATTACTGAATACTTATCTGGAGCAAAATTTTCTTAGAGTTACCACCCCTAACAAAAGGCTTCATTGCAAACAATTAACCATCTTGACTTATAAATTTGCATTTTGAAGCATTGACCTGAACTCTATTACTGAATAAACAGTAATATATGTCTATTAGAAATAACATTTTTTCCAATTTTGCTACTAGATTCCACTATTTATACTTAATTTTGTTTCCATAAAACAATGCTTCAGTGTGAAGGCCTATGTGCCTAGTTTAATGTTATAAATAATAATTCATTTTGAACATTGAAATGCCTTAAAATGTGTTATTTTTGCTAGTAATATAAATTCAAGATAAAACTGGTTTATATTCTTGCAGATAATTTTATGGAGGCACTAAGAAAAGAGAGAAAGTCTCGGCATCAGTCTGTCCTCACTTGGAGTAGTGAAGAGTCCGAGGTGATGGGGAAAGGACACCGAACAATAAAGCCAAGAGTACTGGACAGTGGGGAAGAAAGTGATGAGCAGTCGAGTCTGTACTGAACAGGATCTGCCGTCTCCAAGTTCTTTGAAGTTGCGGATTCCTGAGATCAATAGCCTACAACAGTTAATGAGTTCAACAGTTAATAAGACATTGACGCATCCCTTTTACGAAATGTACGTTGAGAAAATGCTATTTTCATTGGGTGGGTAAAATAGTAAATTGATTTGACAAATTTCTCATATTCGAGCAATTGATTGAAAAATAAATACCTAGTTTAAATTTATATGATCATTAATGTGTTATGAATATGTTAGAGGAACTCCAGTTGCACGTTGTTTGGTGGTGGAGAAGGACATGGAGGAGTCATCCATGCCAAGCAGTAGTGATGGACGATGCCGTAACTGCACTACAATCAACGGTAATGCAACCCTTCAACTTGACTCAATTACAAAAAATCTAGTCCTTATTGGTTTATTTGTCGGCTGCAAAACACATCAATTCTTTGATTTTCCATGTACGGTATCTTTAAGCGCCGGTGGAGACGCAGAACTTATGAAGTTTGATTTATGTAATACTAGTAATTCAGAGGAGTTTGAAAATCATCCCAAACTATCAGCTTTTTGAAGGGAGCTATCATTCAATAATATTAGTTTTAAACCTCTCATTCAAAAAATTTAGTGGCAGTAAACCTACCTTTCTTCCTGCATTATTTGATATTGGTAGAATATTTTTTGTACATCTATTCCTGAATATATGTGGAGACAAAACTCCATGTGATGCTACATTTATTAAATATTATTTATTGTATTTTCATCCATCTTAAATTCACCAAATGTGTCTGTGTAGGCTACTACAAAGTGGGTATTTAGTTTCCATATGCACCTACTATAATAATTTTGTTCATCAATTATAAAATGAGTAATTTTTCAACTTTCATTCCAGATAAAATGGAGGATATCCCAAGAACAATATCCACTGTGTTGGCGAATGTGGACCGGAAGTGGGAAATCCTTCCCCTCGAAACAAGAGAAATGAGAGAATCAATAGAAGCTATTTAAAAATTGGCTTCTAAAAGTGATAACATAGGCTTCTCGAATCTAGCAATTGAACAGAGAGGGAAGAATAACATATTGCCAATCAACACCCTGAATGAGTTCATTGATTTGGAGGAGAAGTTGAAAGAAGAGAGACAAATGAATATTTTGGTGAGTCAACCACGTTTCACACACTACACATTTTGTAAGTCCGGTTTTCTGTTTTCTTTATAGATCTTACTAGATTG
Organism: Nilaparvata lugens; assembly: GCF_014356525.2. Classification (NCBI taxonomy): domain Eukaryota; kingdom Metazoa; phylum Arthropoda; class Insecta; order Hemiptera; family Delphacidae; genus Nilaparvata; species Nilaparvata lugens. Next base: position 92,584,257 of record NC_052518.1, on the reverse strand, counting down.
TATGAAGCTTGGAAAAAATATGATGTGCGCAGAGACACATCATGTGCTTGGCAAGCTCTGTTCATTCTAGTAAAATTTAAAGATAACAAAAAACTTCACATCCGAAAACGAGGCTATTTTTGAAAATAAATAGTGATTTTTCTCAGGTTAATAATATTTGTTGTTGGTGATCGATCAAAATATCAGGTTATTGACTATAGCACATGAGTTCAAATGTCATCTCATTACTTTGGTTTTAATTTCAATTTCAAGGCGCTGAATCCGAATCTGAAAAGATTTTTTCTATTTTCATTTTCACGTGATTTAGGTTTTTTATGGGAGATCTTTATCGAAAACGTCCGCTCGGATGCCTGGAGAAAATCGCTCCCAGAGGGATTCGAAAACATCTGCATGCGAGCAGAGTTTTCATGGATTTGTCGGCTGGCAGATACGCAGAGGGCAATGTGAACACCTGCATTGCTTAAGCCGGCGACATCATTTTTCCATCCATCCATCCACAGACTCTGCAGAGCTACAGATTTTGGTGTGAACTTTACATGGATTGCCACACACGGTTTTCAATGGTCTATTTCAAATAAACTATGTGGTAATTCCATTAAGTAACAATGAGTTCAAAATAAAACAAGGAAATATCATTATTTCCAATCATGGTGACACTATGAATCTTTTAATGTTCCATAAGTGGTTGCTGCTTGTACAGATTACAAGCTTACAGCTCAAGGTGGTTTTACCATTAGCATGAACCAATAGAAGTTAGGCAGCTTGTATTATCGAGTTTCTACTGTAAGTCTATATATAGATCGTGTATTATTCCACTGTCATATTGTAACTCTATTTCCCTCACTTG